>NW_028258482.1:0-300000 GCF_053883595.1 Heterocephalus glaber
TTTTGTTTTGGTACCAGGATCGAACTTGGGTCCTTGCACTTGCGCAGCAGGCGGCGAAACCACTGAGCTAAATCCCCGGCCCTGTAAGAGTTCTTTATATATTCTGGTCATAGGTCCTATGTATTATAAATAAGTTCTGTTTAAGGACTACTTTTCATTTTCCTAACAATGTCTTTTAAAGTTCTAAAGTTTGATGGAATCTCATTTATCAATTTTTTTCTTTTATACATCATGTTTTTTGTATCCTAGGAAATTCTTGCCTACCATAAATTCATGAACATTTTCCCTTATAATTTCTTCTTAAAGTTTTAGAGTTTTAGTCTTTCATATTTAGGTTCATAGATCCTTTCAAGTTATTTTTATGGATGGAAATAAAGGGATGAGGTTAATTTTTTACATACGGATACTAGGTGTTCCAGTACCATTTGTTGAAAACACTATCTTTTCCTCTGCTCTTGAGTTTATGTTCTATAAAATGTTAATGTTAAATAATCTTTCAAAAATCAGTGGACCATATATGTGTGGTTCTATTTCTAGGTTCTCTGTTTTATTCCATTGATCTATATGTCTTTTCTTATGCCAACACTGCCTTGATTACTGTAGTTTTAGAGGAAGTCTTACAATTAGGTAATAAATGTCTTCCAACACTGTTATTTTTTTTTCTTTTTACTTTTCTAGGTCCTTTTACTCCTACATAACTTTTAAATTTCAATATCCAATTCTTCATTTACACCAAGTACACATAGACCTGAATTTTTATATATACCTTGTGTTTTCTAATCCTGCTAAATTCAAATACAAGTTCTAGGGGCTCCTCGAGATTTCTTAGTATTTTCTCTGTAGATGATCATTTCATCTACATATAAAGATTTTGCGTCTACCTTGGCAGTTCTATCCTAATTGTGTCATTTTATTGCCAGACTATTTTGGTTTGGGCCTAGGTTTCAAACTTTAACGGACAGATGAAGAGTAGGCCTATCTGCCCTTGTTCCCCACCTTAAGGAGAAAGCATTGTATCTTTTCCATTCATATAAGGAGTTTTTGCTGGAAGTATGGAGTACATGTCTTTTATCTGTTAAGTAGGTTCTGTTCTACTTCTAGACTCCTGATAGATTTTACCATGAACAGCTGTGGAATTTAGTCCAATACTTTTTCTGCAACTATTGACAGGGTCATATAACTTTTTCCTTTCTTCTGTTAAAAGGATTACTTATGGGGATGGATCTTCCAATGCTGCACCAACACTGCCATCCCTATAATAAAACCACCTTCTACATCCTGCCAGATCTGACTTCTAATAGTTTGTTTGTTAAACAAATTTCTATCTATGTTCATACTTTTTTCTTCTATTATCTTTATCCAGTTTTAGTTTTAGCACAATGTTGATTTCCCACAATGAGGGGAGAAGTGTTTCTTCTTTCTTCTGCTTTAAATGTTTGACACAATTCATCAGTTAAAATGTATATGAGCCTGTTGTTGTCATATAGATAGGTTTTCAAGCTAGGAATATACTTTCTTTAATAGGTGCTATTCAAATTTTATATTTCCTCCAGAGTTAGTTTCATTAATTTGTCTTCCAAGGTACTTCATAGAAGTTGTCAAATTTATTTCAAAAAAGATTTTTGTAATATGGATTCTATTTCCTTTTAGATTCTGTAAAATCTGTGGTAATGCCCTCTAAATCTTGATCTTGTAATTTTAAAAATGTATAATTGAGGGCCAGGGATTTAGCTCAGTGGTTCTGGCGCCTGCCTCTAAAGTGCAAGGTCCCGTGTTCGATCTCCGGTACCAAAAAAAAAAATGTGTAATTGGTATTGTGTAAGAGGAAGAAAAGTTCTAAAGGAGTAGGGGAAGTGGGAGGGGTAGGGAAAAGGAAAGTAGGGAAAAGAAAAAATATGAGAAAAGGAAAAAAAAAATGGCAACAAAGTCTTTGCAAATAGGGAAGGGTGGAGGAGGTGAAGGGAGGGCAGGGAAATGGGGAAAAAAATGAGCACCAAGATACGTCATGTAAAGGTACAAGATCCCAATGATAAATGTAACTGTATTGTATACCTAAAATGTACCAATAAACTTATTGGGAAAAAAAAAGGAAAACACAGAAACAACCCCATATACCTTCAGCCATCTGATTTTTGACAAAGAGGATGTCTTAGTTACTTTTTCTCACTGCTGAGACAAAATACTCGATACCCAAAATTAATGGACGAAAGATTTATTTACCTCACAGTTTGTAGAGGTTTCAATTCATAGTTTGTTGGCTTCAGGGCAGGGTGGCATGGAAGAGGGACATCACAGAGGAGAAACAAAAGGCAGCAAAGTAGTAAAGAAGTAGCAAGGGACAACAGCAGCCCTCCTTCTGTCCCTTGTGTTCTATCCAGGCTATACTTCCTTAGGGCGGGTAGCACTCACACCCAGGGAGGGCCTTCCCATTATCCACTCCCAGAACTATGCCAAACCATCCAGTGGAATAATTTAGTAATCACATACTCTTGATCCCAGCATCACACACTCTAGATCCAGCTGCCTCTGAAAAGCCCCACCTATGCCTCCATAAGGCTTTGGGGGGACATCTAGACACAAGTCACAACAAAGACCAAAAAGACATGTTGGAGAAAAGATAACCTTTTTGAAAATGTGCTGGGAAAACTGGTTATCCACATCCAGAAGATTTAAAACTAGATTCATACATCTCACCCTGTACTAAAGTAAAATAAAAATGGATCTAAGACTTAGATGTAAAAACAGGAACATTGAGCTAGTATGGTGCCACGTACCTGTAATCTCAGTATTCTTGTTGATCCCAGACTGGGTGACTTAGCAACTTGGTGAGACACTGTCTCAAAAATAAAAAATAATAAAAAAGGGCTGGGAATATAGTTCATTGTAAAAGTCCTGGGTTTAATTCCCAGCACCACAAAAACAAACAAAACAAAGACTTCCGGCAAACCAAAAACATGAAAACAGGGGCTGGGGATTTAGCTCAGTGGTTCCGCTGCTTCCCTTGCAAGCCAAGGTCCCAAGTTCGATCCCTGGTGCCAAAAACAAACAAACAAACAAAAAAAAACCCATTAAAACTGCTGGAAGATAACTTAGGGGAAATACTTTAAGCCACAGTGTGTACAGGCAAGGATCTCTTGAATAGAAATCTAATAGCACAGAAAATAGTATCAAGAATCAATGAATAGTATTATTCAAATTAAAAAGCTTCTGTACAGCCAGGCTTGATGGTGCACACCTATAATCCCAGCACTCTGGAGGGTGAGGCTGGAAGATCACTGTTAATTCAAGGCCAGTCTTGGCCACATAGTGAGCTCAAGACCAGCCTGAACTATATAGCAAGACCCTGTCTCAAAAATTTTTCTTAAAAAGCTTCCGTACAGCAAAGGAAACAACAGAGTGAAGAGACAACCTACAGAATGGGAGGGAAATGAGCTACTCCTCTGATAGAGGGCTAATAGTTAGAATATATAAAGGACTAAAAAAAATTAATCACCAAAAAACAAATGACCCAATTAAAAAAATAGGCAAATGAACTGAAGAGACACTTCTCAAATGAAGAAGCAGCAGTGGCTTCAGCATCTTTAGCCATTAGGGAAACACAGATCAAAACAACTCTGATTCCGTCTTACCCCTGGTCAGAATGGCTTCCAAGGGCCGCGGATTTAGCTCAGTGGTTTAGCCGCCTGCTGCGCAAGCGCAAAGACCCGAGTTTGATCCCTGGTACCAAAAAAAGGAATGGCTTCCAAGAACACACAAAAGAACAAAAGCTGGAGAGTATGAGGGGAAAAAAGCAACACTTCTACACCTGTTGGTAGGAAGGTAAACTAGTGTGGCCACTATGGAAATTCCTCAAAAAACTAAAACTAGAAATTCTACTTGACTCAGCCACATCCCACCTGGGTGTGTTTCTGAGAGTTAAAGACATAGTATGGTGATACAGTAAATACTTACCCATGTTTATAGCAGTGCAACTCACAGCAGCTACACTATAGAAACTGCCCATCACCAGAAAAATTGATAAAGAAAATGTGGTATATATGAGGTGTGATTGAAAAAATATGATGAATGTTTAAATACAAAATATTATACACAAAGAAGAAAGTAATATAGATCAGGGCAGAATCCAGTGAAATTGAAAATGAGCAGCTTTAAAAAATCAATAAAGCCTGCTGGGTGTGGTGGCACAAACCTGTTATCCCAGCACCCAGGAGGCTAAGGCAGAAGGATTGCTGGGAGGTCCAGGCCAGCCTGGGTTACATAATGAGTTCAAGGCTAGCCTGAACTGCATAGCAAGAAAATTATTATAGTAAAAGACATTATCATCCATCTCCCTCAAAATACTCCCTCTTGCTTTTTTTTTTTTTTTTGGTACCAGGGATCAAACTTGGGATCTTGCGCTTGCACAGCAGGCTCCAGAACCACTGAGCTAAATCCCTGGCCCCTCCCACTTGCTTTGAACATACTTATCCCATCATTCTTGCCACTTTCTGAAGCATCTGTGGAAATACTGTTTTGTGAATGTCTTTAGTCGCACTGTTGTGGCTGGCTCAATGTCCTGAATTGATCCAAAACATTTACCTTTCATGGTTATTTTGACTTTGGGGAAGAGCCAGAAGTTGCATGATGCCAGATCTCTAAATAAGGTGGATGAAGACACACTGTATTGGCATTGTCTTTCTGTTAGATGGCACCGGGCAGCATTCACTGTATTTTTGATCACACCTTGAAAAGACAGTCATGAAAGAGGACTTCTGGAACTGTTTCAGAAAGTTGCAAGAATGATGAAATAAGTGTGTTTGAAGCTAGGGGGAATATTATGAGGGTGGTTAGTGGCAATGAGTCTTTGTAATAAATTTTAAAAATGTTAACACTTACTGTATATTTCCATCATACTGCATATACACAATGAAATACTCTTCAGCCATAAAAAAGAATGAAGTCATGGAATTAATATGAGAAAATGCAAAAATGGAAACAAAGTCTTTGTAAATAGGGAGGGATGGAGGGGTTGAAGGGAGGGCAGGGGAATGGGGAAAAATAAGAACCAAGAGAAATTATATAAAGGTGCAAATTTCCAATGATGAATGCCATTATATTGTATACCTAAAATGTACCAATAAAATTAATTTTTTAAAAAAAGAATGAAGTCATGGGATTTGCAGGAAAACGAGTGGAACTTGAAACTATTGTGTTAAGTGAGGTCAAATACAGAAAATTAAATATTACATGGCTTCTTGTACAAGAAGCCTAAGACAGCAAGAAATGAATGAAAGAGTTCAACAGAGGAGAGATGACAGGAAACAAAAAGGTAGACTTGTTGGAGATGGGAAATAGATTTGAGAGAGGAAGAAGGGGCAAGTAAAGGGAAAAAAGGTTATCAAGATATGCTATAGAAAGGAAAAATTCTGAGAAAAGAAAAAAATGGAAACAAAGTCTATGTAAATAGGGAAGGGTGGAGGGGGTGAAGGGCACACACAGGTAATGGGGAAAAAAATAAGAACCAAGATACATCATGTACAGGTACGAGCACCCAATTATAGATGTAAACGAATTGTACACTTAAAATGTACCGATAAAAGAATTTAAGCAAAAAAAATACTATATCCATATCCATATTTACCAATCCTCCAAAACAAATGTAGCTATGATGTATTGCAAGCATACACTAATAAAAAATTAAAATATCCTTTTAAGGAGTGGAAAGCAAACAAATGGCTCTTACTTTTGAGCTCTTCAAGAAATTTAAATAAATCCTTTTCACTTGTAATTGCAATTCGGGCAGCGTTAGAAAAGGCAGCTGTGCTTGAGCTTGGAGTCATGCACATACCTGGTTTAAATCTTCTTTTTCCATAACCCATAGCATTTGGATTCCACAATACTTCTGCATTGATATCCTGGAATTTTCTTCGGAAGTAGCTTTAAAAAAAAGTAATTTAAAAATAGATAAAAGGAGCTATAAGACAAAAAGAAAAATGTTAAATTACAAGTTATATATGCTGAATAAATATATTTTAAATCTTATTTGCATACTCAATAATATTTGGTTTTTGTTTTTTTGACATAGGGTCTCGCTATGCAGTTCACGCTGGCCTTGAACTCACTATGTAGCCCAGGCTGGCCTCAAACTCATGGTGATCCTCCTGCCTCAGTCTCCCACGTGCTGTCAATAATATTTGAATGTTTATTTCTGTGACATTTATAGAATAAATACTATTATTATTATTTTTGCAGTACTGAGGATCCAACTCAGGACCTCATGCATTCTAAGCAAGTTCTCTAGCATTGAGCTACATCCTCAGCCCTTATTTTATTTTGAGACAGTGTCTTGCTAAGTTGCCCAGGTTGCCACGGTACTTGCAATCCTCTTGCCTCAGCCTCCCAAGTATCTAGGATTATAGGCATGTGTCACTATAAGACTTCTACTATAATTTCCATAGGCCATTTGACTATCTTGGCTTTTGATTTCCTTCATCTTGCTCAAGACTATTTGATCTCATGTACATAAATACCCAAGACCCTTGACACATCCCCTAAAATGGCACTATCTTGAATATACATGAGTCATGTTTATACTACATTACTTTGTGTTGGGTTTTAAAATGCAACTTTTTGATTAAAATAAATTCTTGGGTCTGGGGGTGTGGCTCAGTGGTAAAACACTTGCCTAGCATGCCTGAGACACTGAGTTTCACTGTCATCACAAGAGGAAAATGCAGAGGAAGAGGAGGAAGAGGAAAGGGGGAAAAGCAGAGGGGGATAGAGAAAAGTTTAATTTCCATAAATTTTATGATTTCTAAAATTCTTGTTGATGAGTAGGTTTATTTCATTGTAGTCAGAGAAGACACATACTATGACTTCAATTTATTTTTTAATTTTTTGGTACTGGGGATCGAACTCAGGTCCTTCCACTTTCGAGGCAGGCACCGGAACCACTGAGCTAAATCCCCGGCCCTTCAATTTATTTAAAAAAAAAATTTTGTTTTTTTTTGGTACCGGGGATCGAACTCAGGACCTTGTGCTTGCAAGGCAGGCAGTGAAACCGCTGAGCTAAATCCCTGGCCCTCTATTTAAAAACAAAAATTATTTATTTATTTATTTATTTGATACCAGGGATCAAACTTGGGACCTTGTGTTTGCAAGGCAGGCAGCAGAACCACTGAGCTAAATTCCTGGCCTGACTTCAATTTATTTTGAATTCTGAGACTATTTTGTGGCCTAACATGGTCTATCCTGGAGAAGGTTTCATCTGCTGATGAGAAGACTATTTTGTAGTTGTTGGATGGAATGTTCTGTAATATCTCTTAAATTAGGTCCACTTACTATGGCATAAATATCTAAAATATCCCACCTTTTGACTGATCTGGGCTACTGAGTGAAGAATTGTCTTGGGCCACATATAAAATACATACAATATAGTTAATGTATATAAGCAACAAAATTTCTCTTTTATATTTTTATTGTAACATTAAAATAGAACACAAAAGCCCAATTTTAATAATTAAATAAGAAATATGTGTTTAATAAGAATAAATGCCCCCTTTAGGGCATAACTATGTGTAGGTAGGTCGAAGTATCAATAATTGCTTGCCAGTCAAATGCGGCTGACTGTGTGTGTCAGGAGCAGGAGGGGGAGGTGGCACTGCACTGTGCCTCCTCCTGCACAGCATTTTGTTGTCATCTATGCAGTCTACACTTGAGCACCACACAATGGAGTTGTGGAAATACTTGTAAAAATCACATTACAATTTACTCCTACAGTCTTGAGGAGCACATTACTCACTAGCTGTCTAGGGCCACATGTAGCCTGTAGGCTGCAGGTTCAACACATCTGGTCGAACATGTTGATGTTTTTTTTTTTTCATCTGGATGATCTGTCCACTGATGAAAATTATGATTGTAATGGGCTATCTCTTTTTAGATCTAGCCATGTTTGTTTTATATAATTAGGTACTCCATTTTGGGTGCATATATATTTACAATTGTTATTTCCTCTTGCTGAATTCATCCCTTTATCATTATATAACGACCTTTTAAATCTTTTTATAGTGTTTGACTTAAAGGTTATTTTAGCAGATATAGATACAGCTACTTTTGCTCACTTGTGTTTTCTATTTTCATAGTATATCTCTTTCCATCCTTTGTTATTATATTTGTGTGTCTTTACTGGCTAAGTCAGTGGTTGTGAACCTATGGCATGCATGCTTCAGTGGACTGTTTGTATCATTGAAAGATCTGAAAGGTTCGCAATCATTGGGCTAAGTGAATTTCTTTTTAGAAATAATTTTTATTTTTATTAGTATATATTGACAGTACATAATGATTACATTCATTGTGGGGAGCTGGTACATCTTAATTCTTTTTACTTCTCCTCCTCCCTGCCCTCCCCCCTCCATCTCTTGGTAGCTTTCACATTTGCAAAAGATTTGACTCCTTGTTTCCTATTATCTATTTTTTTTTTTTTTGAGAGTCATACTATGTAGTTCAGGCTGGCCTTGAACTCACTATATAGCCTAGGGTGGCCTCAAACTTGCAGTAATCCTCCTGGCTCAGCCTCCCAAGTGCTGGGATTATAGGTATACACCAATAGGCCTGGCCTCTACTATCCATCCTTTATTTTACTCTTTAAATTATTTATTAAGTGAATTTCTTGTAGGCTGCATATTGTTGGGTCTCATGACTTTTTTGACCCATTCAGCCAGTTTACATCTTTTAACTGGGCAATTTAATCCATTTACATTCAAGGTTATTGTTAGTTAGGTATGGTAGCACATACCTGTAATTTCAGCACTCTGGCAGACTGAGGCAGGAAGAGTGCAAGTTCAAGCCTATCCTGGGCAACTTAGTGAATTAGCAAGACCCTGCCTCAAATTAAAAAATGAAAAAGGTTTGGGAATGTAGCTCTGTGAAGGCCTTCAGTTCATCCCCAGTACCAAAACCATGTAAAACAACAAGAAAAATACAATAAAAGTTATTGTTAAGTAAACAAATATGCGTTGTCACTTTTTTTTCCTGTTTGCTTGGTATATTCTTTCTTCCCCTCTTTTTGTTAATGTTTGTGGTTTGGTGGTTTTCTGTATTGATAAGTTTGATTCTCTTCTGTATTATCTGTTCTACTTTTTTGTTTGTTTTGTATTTTATAGCAAAACATTTATTGGTGTTTTTCAGGCATACATAATGATAATAACACTCCTCATAGGGAATTTGCACCTGTACATGATACATCACATCTCTTTTTTTCCCATTCCCCCTCTCAGGTCCCTTCCCCTCCCTATGTACAAACGCTTTGCTTCAATTTTTTCTTCTATTTTCACTTTTTTCCTTGTCTTTTTCTTCCTTTTCCCCCTCTCCTCTCCCTAAGTTCCTCTTTACATTTGAATATTTTCTTCCTAGTTCATAGTATCTATTACACGCTTTGGTCTTTATTTACACTTTCAGTTTCTCACACCAGAGAAACAATGTGAGATTTACATGTGTCTGATTTATTTCACTTAAGAGTATGGTCTCAAAGTGCATCCATTTACCTAGAAATGACTCAAGTTTATCCTTCTTTATGGCAGACTAGTATTCCATTGTATTAAAAAATACCACACCTTCTTTATTCATTCATCTGGTGATAGGCATTTGGGCTGTTTTCGAGATTTAGCTATTACAAACTCTGCTGCTATAAACATGGGTGTGCATATATCACTGTTGGTATCACTTTAAATTCTTGTGGGAAGAAACCAAGAAGAGGAATGGCTGGGTCAAATGGAACCTCTAGTTTTAGTTTTTTGAGAAATCCCCACACTGATTTCCACAGCGGTTGCACCAGTCTGCACTCTCATCAACAGTGAAAAGCATTCCTTTTTGTTTTACTTTTCAGATAAGGTCTTGCTTTGTAGTTCAGACGGGACTTGAACTCACTAAGTAGCCCAGGCTATCCTCAAACTCTCAGCAATCTTTCTGCCTCAACCTCCCGAGTGCTGGGATTACAGGTGTGCACCACCATGCCCAGCTGTTTTACTGTTGAGATTTGTACTTTTGTATGTTTTCATGATGACAGTTATCATATTTTTGTTTCTAGCGTAGGACTACCTTAAACATTTCTTACAGGAATTATTCTGATGGTGATGTATTCCCTCAGTTTTTGTTAGTCTTAGAAAGTTTTTATTTCTCTTTAATTTCTGAAGAATAGTTTTGCTGGGTATAGTATTTTTGGTTGGTAATTCTTTCAGCATTTTGAATAAATCATCCTATTCTCTTCTGGCCTGTTAAGATTTTTTGAGGTTTGCTGTTAATCTAATGCGGATTCTTTTACATGTGACTTGATGTTTTTCTCTTGCTATTTATAGAATTCTGTCTTTTTCTTGTACTTTTGACAGTCTGATAAAAATCTATCTTAGAGAGGATTTTTGTTGGGGGGAGGTTGAGTTTTATAGGGATCCTTTGTGTTCCTTGGACTTGGATGTTCATATCTTTTCCAAAATTTGGAATATTTTCAGCAATTTCTTTGAATTGCTTTTCTTTCCTTTTTTTTTTTTTTTGGTACTGGGGATCAAACTCGTGACCTTGCGCTTGTGAGGCCAGCGCTGGAACCACTAAGCTAACTTCCTGGCCCTGAACTGCTTTTCTATGCCATTTCCCTTTTTCTTCTCCTAAGATCTGGAACATTCACAATGCAAGTTGTCTTGCCTTAGAAGTCTCTAGACCCACCTGCTTCATTCTTTTCCTTTTTCTTTTCTTCTCTTTTCCCCTCTGTAGGGAACAGGGAAAGGGGATGTTACCAGACGCCCTGCAGTGGGTCCTGGTCTCCTGTGAGCCATGACAGCCCAAGGCGAATTAAAGAATAAAGACAGGAAATGAGACTTAGAGGAACAAGCTGGGTTCTGGGCCTGATCAGTGCTTCTCTGGACAGCAAAGATGAAGCCACCCAAGCTTGCCACTATTTATTGGGTTTCTAGGGAGTAACAGATGACTCAGAAGGCGGTGAGAATGCTAAATTGACAAGGATCTTATAATCAGAGGAAAGTCTTGGAGGGTGGCAGTAATCCTATGACTTTGAGGATCTTATGCTGATAAGATTCTGATTAGGATGGTAAGATGAGCAAAGACATTCTTACAACAGTAGGTGAGATGAGTTAAACTGGCAAGGAATTTGTCCCTCCCCAAGCAAACCTTTCTCTTACTACTTGGTTCTCAATGAACCAGGATATCTTCAGCTGATGTAATCTTGCCCTTGAGTGTCACGGGACCACTGAGGTCTTAGCTGTGACCGGAGGCAAAAATGGAGTTATGTTTTGGCATGTCATAGCTTGCCTGTAGGCAAGAAGACTAGGCCTAATCATAATTTAATTGTGAAATGATTTTTCCCCAAAATTACGTAGAATGGCTCCTGACACCCCTCTGTCTTCCCTCTCTTTCTTTCCTTCTTTCTTTCTTTTTTTTTTTTAAATCTGACTGAATCATTTCAAAAGGCCTGTCTTCTAGCTCAGGAATTCTTTCTTCTGCGTGATCAATTCTGCTATTGAGGCACTCAACTGTCTTTTTTTTAAATCCCTCTATTCTTTAGCACTAAGATTTCTAATTGGCTCTTTTTTATTATCTGTTTGTTAAATTTCTCATTCAGATCATATACTTTTGCTGAATTGTCCCCTTGTGTTCTCTTATATCTCATTAAGTTTTAAAAAATTCATTCTTCTGAATTGCCAGACAATCCATTCATTTCCTTTTCTTTGTTGCTAGACAGTTATTGTGTTCTTTTGGAGGTGTCATGTTACCTTAATTTTTCACGCTTCTTGTGTTCTGATGTTGGTATTTGTGTATCTGGTAATGAGGCAGGAGGTAGCTAAGGAAAAAGCTGGAGGAAGAAAGAGCTTTCCCTAAAAGCCCACTTTCTGGGCTAAATATGAGGTGTAAGGTAATCAAGGAAATGTTTGGGGAAAGAAGATAGGGCCTGCCTTGGAGCCTGCTTTCTGGGACTGGATCTACCTTCTCAGTTAGACATTAGCCCCGGACCAGGATGCCCAGGTCTAAATTACAATAGGAAAAGGTAGCCAGGTAATCTAGCTAATATATAATAAGTCCCTGGGCACACACCCAGTGGTCTGCAATCCTTGGCTGACACCAACACTAATTACCATGTCACTGACTATGCAGATTGTGTGTGGCATCCAGAGCTCATGGCTATTGGTGAATGGGTTTTAAGGGCCATAAGAGCTCAAAAACACCACTACACAATGGAGGAGCCAAGTCAAGACACGCTTTGGCAGGAGTCATCTTTAGACCAACCCCTCAAACCTACCTCAAATCCCAAGGTTTAAAACTTTCAACATCAAGCCCTCTTGAGGTGTGAGCTCTTCTCACTGACCAATCCAACCCGGTGGAGTTTATCTTGTCTTTTGTCTTTCAAATAAACCTTTGATTGTGCTACCACACTTTTGGGTATCTTGCTCAAATTTTGGTTTAGGACATCAAGAACCTAGACAAGAGCCCTACCAGGTAACAGTAGGGTAGTTGCATCTACAAATTTTTTTTAATATTGAGGTTTCTTAGAAGTAATATGATAGGTTGAAAAAAAGACTTTCAGTGATTTTTTTTTTTTTTTTTTTTTTTGGTACCGGGGATCGAACTCAGGTCCTTGTGCTTGCGAGGCAGGTGACGGAACCACTGGGCTAAATCCCTGGCCCTTTTCAGTGATTTTTGAAGATCAATTTCTCATTTAAAGAATAACAAATGTAACAATGAATCATGTGCTGTGAAAAAAGGTTGGGTATATAAAGATGAATATGTCACAGTCAGTCTTTGATACTAGAGACTTTAAATACACATAACTGTCTCCTCTACCTTGCCATGTGATGCTCTTCACCATGTTACAGTGCAGCAAGAAGGCCTTTGCCAGATGCTGAGCAGATGCTGAGCAGATGCTGAATAGATGCTGGCACCACACTACTGGACTTCTAAGCTTCCAGAAACAATGAGATATCGAACATTATAGATACCTTTTTTCAAATTTTCTTGGTTAATTTTGCACATCTGCTTTTTCATATAAACTTTGAAATTTGCTTGAAAAGTTCCAAGCTGAAAACAATTCACAAAACTCTCCTTTTCTTTTCTTTTTTTTTTTTTTTTTGGTACTGGGGATCGAACTCGGGTCCTTGCGCTTGCGAGGCAGGCAGCGGAACCACTGAGCTAAATCCCCAGCCCCATAACTCTCCTTTTCTATAGTTAGATGATGTTATAAATTTGTTTGATCCATCATCACCTGCTATAGTGAGCTGGGCTGTAAGGCAGTAACACAAAACCTCATCCATTACTCATGTCAGGTGTGATATGGTCAGGTAGCCACCTTCTGTCTGGTAACTGTACTGCTGGAAAATGTGGTCCCAAAGTTACTCTTTTCCCTCATGAAAATTTACAGCAAGAATACAGTCCTCACCAGACACAGTCTTCTGGGGCTTTGATCTTGGACTTCTCAATCTCCAGAAATTTAGTTAAATGAGTTTCTACTGTTCTGAAAATGCTTTTGGACAAGATTCTGAAGTTGTGCTGTTATTGGGTAACTTGCTTCTAAAAAGTGGCTCACCAGCTAAATGTTACCAGGTTGGGTTGCTGGCCTCTCCTTCTGGAGTTCTCATCTTGAACAAAGAATTGGATGAAATGAGCAAAAAGCAGTGGCACTTTATTTGAAAAGGTAAAAGTGAAGAGTAGGAGAGAAACTGGCTCTGAAGAGTAAGCTTGGGCTGAGTAAAGAGGAAAAGAGGGTGATAAAGATAAAAATACATGCTGCAGTGGGGAAACACAGCATGGGCTATCATGGTGTGGGACTGCATAACTCTGTAATCATAAAACTCCCCTAGCCCCAACTGTGATTGAATGTGAGTAAATAGATAAAGATGCTTGTTAGTTCCCCGACACTAGATAAGATCTGTATCAGCCATAATTACTCAACTCTTTGTTCGAAAACTGATGTTCCCACACGCTATCTATAGAACAATCTAAGAAACATCTGCTGACCATCAGTACATGTCAGGCTAATTAACATACAAATGTAAGACCACTAACCTTTGTTCCCTCTTCTGTAAATTTCGCCTGTTAACTTCCCTGCAAGCCCCTATTAAAAAGAGCCTCGGACTCTGGGCTACGCCTCTCTAAGCTACTTTGCTTTGGGAGTGCCGTCTGGCCAGACTAAGGTCTGTTTTACTTTCCAACTTGTCCGGTGTGTTCCTTCCCGGGTGTTCTATGCTGCAGTCAGCTCCTTGGAGTATTTGCTAAGGTCCTTGGTCTTACATTCTGGAGGCACCGCTGGGATCCACTCGGAGCCTTTGGTAAGGACAGCGGTCTTACAATGGAAAGGTATGAGAGCCTGCATCTACCTATTTTATAGGGTGGCTTTCACCTGGTAATATGTCCTAGGATGTCAGTTGGCTTTGGTTTTAGGTAGGTGCTCTAGTGTAGTGTTCATTTACCTTCTTCAGGTGTAATGTTGGTGATGTCTGATTTGAGTGTCTTTTTGGGTTCTCTCTTGGGCCTTGTCTTAAACACTTTTAATCTCCTTAGGAAACAGGTAATAACAAGATCACCAGATAAGTAATCCAATTTCAATAAAAATACCAACATCAACTTATATGTCCCATTGACTTACCTGGGTAAGAGGCAGTACAGTTGGCATCAGACTGCTAAAATAAGCATCAGTAACTCTTGAGCCAGTTACTTAATTGACTTGTGCTTCATTTTTTTCATCTGTAAAATGGGAGTGATAACATATACTCATTAGGGAGGAGAGGATTAAATTAGTTTATATGTATGGTATATTTTATCCTCATTCTAATTTCCACATAATAGCTAACATTTATTGAGCTCTTAAAATGTGCTAAGCATATCCCGTGGTATCAAATAAATTCCTACAATTGCCCTTTAAGGCAGGTATTATTATTCTTTCCTACATTTTACAGATGAGGAAAGGAGGCTGAGAGATTAAGCAAAGTACCAAATTTGTATTTTATATACCAACAGCAGGCATTTAATAAATGTCTTTGCCAGGTGTGGCAGCATACACCTGTAATCCCAGCACTCAGGAGGCTGAGACAGAAAGATTGCCACGAGTTCAAGGCCAGCCTAAACTACATAGTGAGTAGAAAAAAACACCAAAATAAATAAATAAATAAATAAATAAATAAATGTATGCCTTTGAATTAGAATGAAATGAAAAGTAGAATTTTGTGCATCCTCTGTTCTATCTGGTTCAGAGGTAGAACAGTATAAAGAGATTACCTATTGAGAGGCATAAGAATATTTTTTTTCATAAGAATATTTTTACACTGTTGGTGGTATTCTGTATTTTTAAGTCTCAGTAAGTATGATACCACAATGCTTTGAAGAAGCATGAATTGAAATGATTGATAATAGCAACATTTAATTTCTATGGTACAATGATAAAAATTGATTGAGGAAACTCATTTTTATTGTTATTTGCTTGAATAAGTTAATACATTTGGTGGTGAGAATGTTCCCTTGTCCTCTATTCTCATGTCTAGTCCTGCCTCCACTCCAGTCCAAAGATTTCAATGGAAGGTCTGAACTCGCCGTACCGCACTTCAGAGTCAGAGGATCTGTTGAGAGGCCATGGTGGTTCCAGCATGTATAGAGGTGTCTAGTATTCCACTTTGGGTTTTTTTTTTTTGGTACTGGGGATCGAACTCAGAACTTTGCGCCTGCCAGACAGGCACTGTGCCCACTGAGCTACATCCCCAGCCCCGACTTTGGGTTTTGAAACCCACTTAAAATCATCTCCGGATGTTTGATTCTGCTGGGATTTCCTGGCCTGGAGTAGAGAAGGTTGAACTTTCTCGGATGTCTTAGGCTTATAGTGGAGTTTGGAGATAGAGATCAACCTTGCAATTTCAGAGCCAGGCAGGAATGCTTCAGCATATGAACATTTGCCTAGGTACCTTTTCCTATGTTTTGGTTTTATGAGTTTTATTTATTTACTTATTTTTTTGAGACAGGGTCACACTATGTAGTGCAGGCTGGCCCTGACTAACTATGTACCCCAGACCAGCCTCAAACTCATGGCGATCTTCCTGCCTTGGCCACCTGAGTACTAGGATTACAGATGTGTGCCACCATGCCTGGCCCTTTTCCAAGTTTTGGGCCAGATGCTGTAGAGAAGAGTGTTATTGAGATATCCTTATAAATGCTTCTGGGAAGGCTGTTTTGTCTCTTTCCTTGCCACTTACCTTACTATCTCCATTACAGTCTTTCTGGGTAAGGCTGAAGTCTCTACAAGCTTTGATAGGATTTCAAATAATAGGATCCCTGAGTTGCCAGTTAAATCTAAACAAATTTCCTTTTCTGGAGCTATGGAGGGGAACAAAAAAAAAGTTTCAAAATGTCTTCTGAACAAAGCACTTATCAAAAAAGTAATAAGATGACAGTCTTTTTACTATTTACAATAATAATAATAATAATATCAGGTCAGGAACTAAAGATATAGTAAAACAAAATTTTGTTCTGTTTTGTTGAAAGATCATTTTGATTAAGGGGCAAACAGAATAATCACTTAATATAAAATACTTTTAGTTCAATGTCTTCTAAGTAAATATATAACACTTTTACAAGAATGAATTATATGTTAAAGACTACTGTCTTGTTCCTCTAAGCAAAGAAATCGTTGATAAATATATCCTTGGTTTGTAAGAAAACTCTCATTTTATTTTATTTTTTTTTTTTTCTAGTATCGGGGATTGAACTCAGGACCTTGCACTTGCGAAGCAGGAGCAGTGCCACTGAGCTACATCCCCAGCCTCCGTTTTTATTTTAGTATTTGGAAATGGTAACTTTTTTTTAATCCTAAGGACACTATAGTCTAGAAATGGGTGTGTTTTCAAAACTGCATAGAGGATTTGAACTTTGGAATGTATTATCATAGAAAATATGATATGAGTAGTGGTTAGATTTTCCAAGGCAGGCAGTCTTGTAAGCTTAAAAACAAACCATGAGAGTACTACTCGCAATATCTCAAGCATTCTTACATAGCATGTATAGCCTCACATGAGAACATGCACTCTAACCTCAAGCAGACTTGCACTGAGTTAGAGGCTTCATCAGTATGAGGAAGGTATTTTGAAAAACACCTTGAAGAAAAAAAAAATACCTTGAAGAGCAATAAATTATCCATGTCCAAATCTACATGAGAGAGATCACTTTTTTCTTCTAAAGAAAGGACTTATTTTCTTTTGTAAAAAGAATGCTTCTGAAAGTAGGACATAAACTTGATAAAAAATTAAAACACTATAAAAGGAGACCACATTTTTCTATACCTATCACTTTCCCGAGTGTTCTCTTTGAGACCAAATGTAGGAATCCTTTAGACAACACCAGTACCTCCTTAATATATATAAGTTAAAATTCTAAAACAGCATTAGTTTGCGTAGCAGATATTGTTTTGGGGAAGCAGTTTAAAAATAAATCACATTCCAGATTACTCTTTCCTGATTTGTCTCTTGATTGGAGGCCTCAGTGAATAATGTTTACTATGCAGTGGGTTGTAGCTACCAAACTGCCATCTGTTTCGTAACATCTACTCACCCACAGCCTTCAAGAAATGGTTCTTATCTGTCAGCACCTTTAAGAAGTCTGAGAAGTTCACCTTCCCATCTCCTACAACAGAAATCTAAGCTCAGAACAAGGATAAGATGTGCTTAAATTATTAGGCTATATGTTAAGTATGATAGTTAAAGTACCCTGGGGGTCACTTAATATTTAAAATCAGTGCACGTTAATTTGTTCAGGTCTTCTTGAAGTGATTTTAACAACATTACATTGTCTCCTGCAGGCCACAGAAATAAGGGCAGGACGTAAACATTCAGCCAGGGGTTCCCAGGCCTTGTAGTCCTGTGCATTCAACCTTTTCCAGAGATTTGCAAGGAATTTTTACAAGGAATCCACCAACCTTTCCACTCTGTATCTACTCCTATTATTTTTGTTTTAACATTACCCAAGTTATACCTCATTTCCTCTAAAATTAAAGGATAGTGAGTGCTACTTGAGGAGCGGCTGTGTTTACATGAAAGAACAGAAAAATCAGGCAGAGTTAGTGGAAACAACAAATGATACCTTAATTAACCAATGACACTGAGTCACGAGTAGAACTGATGTTGACTGAATGGGCTCTGGGTGAGAAGTGAGAGGAGATAATGTGCTGAATATATTTTCCACACAACATAACAGCCTTGACCACTGATCAGTAGATTGGTATACTAGCAGAAACATAAATCTGTATGTTTGAAAAATATCAACAAAAATGCTATGGGATTTAAAATTTAGTATAGGTGGGCTATAATGATTGCAGAAAGATCTGTACTAATGATTCAGATGGGAACAAAGGCTTGGATTTCCTTGGTAATATGTCATTTTTGAAACTGTTTATGCCTTGTTATTTCAAGGCTTTGTCCAAAATGGGCATCGTGACAGGTAACTTGAATATTGTGATATTGAGAGGACAGTCACCGTTTCCACACTAGGTTTTTAAAAGAGTACTGCATTTCATAGCATTAATTTGACTTCATAACTTACCCACATACCTCACTGATATTCTTCAAGGTAAACATGCACATAGAGTGGTTCCTCTTATCTACAGAGGACACATTCCAAGACCCCTAGTGGATGCCTAAAACCTCAGATAGTTCTGCACCCCAAGTACACTATGTTCTTTCCTGTACATACATACATATGATAAAGTTTAATTTATAAATTAGGCACAATAACAGATTGACAACTAAAAATGAAATAGATCAACTATAGTAATGTATGTTAATAAAAACTATGTGAATGTAGCATCTCTTGAAAGAGTCAAGACAAATATTAATATTTTTGCTCTGTGGTTGACTGTGGATAACTGAAACCATGGAAAGTGAAACAGGCAGATAAGGTAAGGCTACTCTTTTTTTTTTATAACCTCTTTTTTAAAAAAATAATTGTCTCGATACATTTTAGGTACACAATATAGTGACATTCATCATTGGGAATTTGTATCTTTACATGATATGTCTTGGTTCTTATTTTTTCCCCATTCCCCTGCCCTCCCTTCAACTTCTCCACCCCTCCCCATTTACAAAGATTTTGTTTGCATTTTTTTTGTGTTTTTCTTTTTTTTTTGGTACCGGGGATCGAACTCAGGATCTTGTGCTTGTGAAGCAGGCACCGGAACCACTGAGCTAAATCCCCGGCCCTTGTTTCCATTTTTTGGTAAGGGTACTCTTTACTTTCGTTTACGTTTTTTTTTTAAACAAATGTATATACAATAGAGGTTTATTTCCTCTGTTTATACAATCACTGAGGAAAAAAATATGTGTTCAGAAGTCTTTTTAAAAAAGAATGCGACATCAAAATACTTACGATCAAGATCACCACATTTTAATTCATTATAGACATCATGCTTGGTTAAATTCATTCCTAATTTAGCTAAAGTGCTCATCATTCCATTTAAATCAATACAACCAGTTTTATCCTTGTTGAAGGAGTTATAGGCATCTTGGAAGGCTGGAGAAGTAGAATTAAAAGTGAATATTTAATAGACATCTTTAATATAGGACATTGTCAATCCTTGAGATTTGAACTGGAATAAACTAATTGGAAGAGCCGAAAACCAGACGTGGCAGGTGAAATAGCCTTTCAAAAAGTTCATGTCCTAATTCCAGGAACCTATGAATATGTTATTTTATATGATAGAAGGGACTTAGGAGATGTAGAGAAGATATACTGGCTTGGATTACCTGAGTGGTCCCAATCTAACTTCAGGACTCCTTGTAGAAGAAGAAGCAAGATAGATGTGGCACAAGTCAGAGAGATTCAGAGCACGAGAAAAACTCAACCCACCACTGCGGGTATGAAGATGGCGGGCAATGTGATGTGGAGTGCTGGCAGCTGGAAGGGGTTGAGGGAGACTCCTGGCTGGCAGACAGGAAAGAAACTGGGGACATCAGCCAAATAGCTGCAAGAACTGAATTGTGCCACAAATCTGAATGAGATTGCAAGCAGATTCTCCAGAATCTCCAAATAAGAGCTCAGGGTGGCCAGCATTTGAATTTCACCCTAGTAAGACCTGGAGAAGAGAAACCAGCCAACCCTGCCTGGACTTCTGACCTACAGAACTTGAGACAGTGAATTTATACTGTTTTGCTGTTGAATTTGTGACAATTTGTTACGGCAGTAATAGAAAGCTGATGCACCAAGTTGAAGCCAAATTTAATATTTGTGTATGTGTCTTTTATACAGATCTACCATTTTAAAAAGAAATATTCAAAGCACTAACTGAAGCTGGGTGTGGTGGCACATACTTGTAATCCCAGCTGCTGGAAGGCTGTGGCAGGAGGATCACAATTTGAGGCTGACCTGGGCAACTTAGTGAGACTCCGTCTCAAATAAAAAAGGGCTGGAGATAGAGCTCAGTGGTAGAGCAGTTGTGTATTGTTCCTGAGAAAAACTAGGGCATTTAGCCTCATGTTCTTGAAACATCCCTACATGTTACCCAGGCTCTTGCCAAACTAAGGGGACATCATAAGTAGAGACTAGAATGTCTGAATGAGCTACATTGGGAACTGGGCAAACTAATATTATCTGTAGATCTGCCTTCCTGTCAGTATGCTAAATTAGCCATTCCTTGAAATGCTGGTCATAAAATAGAACAAAGCAAGCTAATGATGTCACTGTGATGTAGTTTAATCTGTGAAACTTCCTCCCTGCAACAGCTGCGTGAGGGACAGAGCATTGTGGAGTCCTGTAGTCCAGGTGGTCACCATGGATGCTCCAATTTGGTAAATGCTTGTCTAAACTATTATCACTGGGCCTCCACAGAGGTGCTGCTGTTAAGTACACATCCCTTGTGGACTTGCTGAGCAGTGCTGTTGTAGAAAATGTGTCCCTTATGGGATTTTGCCTAGCAGTGCTGGTGAGTGCACACCCTCTGTGCAATTCTGCCAACTAGCACTATTGGACCCCTACATGTTTCTTGTAAACTACCCCTGATAGTAAGCTGCAATTAACCGTATCCTACCCTGTTAGTACCTGTCACTCTTAATAAACCTTATCTCTCACAAGCTGTCTGGGTACTTTCTTCGGTCTCTTAATAACCTACTGCCCTGCTCCAGCACATGTGGGCTATGGACAAGACAGCTTGCCTAGTATGTGCGAGTCCCTGCATTCCATCCCAGGACCAACCCTCTCTCCAGCATAAACTAGAGCCAAAATCAGACATGTATTTTCTAAAATTAGTGAATGCAAAAACAAACCCAGGACAAAGTATATTCCAAATGGCACCAGGCGAAATTTATTTCATATCACAGTCAAGTCTTAGCATCTGTATTTATGAGTGATTAATTTTATAGAGAAAATGATGTCCATCTTATAATTTTGTGGAAATGTGACACCTTTCTCTCTTGGTAAAATGCAGCTTCTTTAGGACTGGAACCAAATTATCCTGACTCCTTTCTACCTTCTCCTAATCTCTCTAGCATGTTCTAGGCATGCATTCATTCATGCAATGGAGTTCTCATATTAAGTATAATAGGTAAATTAGGTACTATTTTGGAAGGTGGTGTATACTATGAGAAAAAATAATGTTGGAGGGGAGCGTTGGAAAGAAGAGACAAGTTCTACAGACTCACATCTCCATGTCTTCCTCCCTACCAAGATCTGTATCCACATACTTTGCTGTTCCACAAGTAAACTTTATCTTTTATCTAGATCCAGCCCCTCCATTGTAGATTAGAACCTATCTTCTCTCCCATATTCAAATATATTATCTAAGAAAGGTCTCCTTTGTCTCTAACATCCAATCTTACTATCTATATATTATTCCTACGATCATGCAAATGTACTGTTATTTCTCCCTTAAAAAATACATTGTGCTGAGCATGATGACACATGCTCATGCCGGTAATCCCAGCGCGGTAATCCCAGCGCTCGGGAGGCTGAAGCAGGAGGATCTCCATGAATTCAAGGCCAGCTTGTACTACACAGTGAGTTCAAGACCAGCTTGGACTACACAGTGAGACTTGGTCTCAAAAATCCAAAACCCAAACCCAAAACAAAAACATTGCAACCTCATTTCTCCCTTTAATACCACTACCATATGAACTGCAAAAATGTACTGATAAAAAATAAAAATTGAAAAAAAAAAAGAATTCAATCAGTATGGACTTATGGATGTTTAATTAAAAAATATTTTTTGTGATGCTAGAGATTAAATCCAGGGCTTCAAACATGCTTCTATCACTGAACTACACCCCAGCCCCAGCCCTTATTTTGAGACAGGCGTTGGCCTTGAACTTTCCATCCTTCTGCTTCAGAATCCTGAGTAGCCAGGATTATAGATATGTGAAACTAATCCTGGCCTCATGGATGTTTATTTTATACTTTGGGTTTTAATCCAATTCTGAATTGTTTATTTTTGTTGCTCAAGTTGTACTAAAAAGTAGTGGAAGGCAAAATATGTGGGTATAGACACTGGTAGGGAGGTAGATACAGAGGTGGAAATCTGGAAATTCTGTTCTGATTGCTTTGGTTTTGAGTGAAGTAGGAAGCAAGGATATACACTGAGAGTGAAGGTGGGATATTCTGGGGTTTTGAGGTATTCAAAAAATGTATGCAGAGGATGGGTGTGGTAGTGCATGTCTGTAATCCCAGCACTCGGGAGGCAGAGGCAGGAGGATTGCTGCGAGTTCAAGGCTAGCCTGGGCTAAATAGGGAGTTCAGGGCCAGCCTGAACTACAAAGTGAGACTCCATCTCAAAAAAAAACCCAAAAAAAAACAAGTGTGCAGAATGAACAAATTAACTTCTCATAGGAAAGTTATGAGGATTAAGCATTTGAATAACCAGTTTTTCTACTTTTATACTTGATGGTTTGACCTCTTGGCCTTTGCTAAGCCTGCAGGGCCTGCCCCTCACAGGCCTAGTTAGTTCCCAGTGATAGTAAGCAGCTAGTTTATATATATGCCTTTCACATGCACACCAGCCCATCTGGACACCATCTCTTAACCATCTACCTTCTCTGGCTCTTATGTGCCGGGCCCACTAACCCCAGATCCAGGTCCTAGACCAAGTGAGGGACAGTCCCAAACCCCAGAGGGTCACTGAAGTTCTTCAGTGTAGCTAATCCTAAATCTGCTTATTCTGCCTTGCCTGTTCCTTTGTGCAAATATCACAGTAAAGCCTCTTGTTGATTTTTTGCCATGTCATGGTATGCTGTGCCTTCTGTTTTTAGGGATCTACGAATATAAAAACACATCTCCATGAAAATCATCTCTGTGTCCACATGTTACTTATCATATCTGATTAAAACAAATTTCTTGGGGAAAAAAATAAGAACCAAGATATATCATGTACAGGTACACACACCCAATGATAAATGTAAATGAATTGTATACCTAAAGAGTACCAATAAAATGTACCAATAAAATTAATCGGAAAAAAAACCCCACAAATTTCTTAAGGACTTGGGGTGTATCTCAGTAAGGGTCTGGTTTCAACTCCTAGCACCAAAAACAAAACTCCAAAGAAACAAACAAACAAACAAACAGCACAACATACTACAAAGGCACTTTAGAAACTTCAAAACTGTTAAAGCATGTATCTTAGTTTTATAAGTAAAAATACAAATTCAAACAAAAAACAAAAAACTCAAAATGTAAATCTGATCTTGACAATCCTTTCTGTTTTCCAAACCAGATTTCTTAGTAATAAAGGTGATTTTTTTTTTCATTTTAAATTTAATTTTATTTTTGGTTTTCTGAAATAGGATCTCTCTTTGTAGTACAGACTAGCTTTGAATCCCTATGTAGTCAAGGCTAGCTTCAACTCACGATCCTCCTGCCTCAGCCTCCTGAGCGCCGGGATTACACGTGTGTGCCACCACACCCAGCATTTTTTAAAGCATTTTTTTCCCAGTACTGAGGATTGAACCCCGAGATTCATACATGAGCTACATCCATAGCCCTCTTCTCTTAAATGAAGGAGTGTAGACACCTCTTGAAATCCTAAATCTGTACTAAAGAAGGGATTGTATATATTAAGGGGCTGTCTTTTATGCTGTAACTTTTGGGGTGATTCTCATTACCTTCCATTTGTGAAGGGCTCAACTTTTCTGTGTGTTGTAATTGGCACTGAAGAGATCTTGGTAAATCTTTATCCCTGAGAAGAGACATGAAAAGATTTAAATTTAATATGTATGTAAGTCAAAGGAGCAAACATTAGTGCCATTCATTAGTTTTTGCTGACTGGAATGAATGTGAACATGATAATACATGCAGAGTCATGTTTCCCAGGGGGATGGTTTCTGTCACTTGCCATCAGACACAGGATGGACAGTGAGAAAATGTTGGCCCCTCGGGTCCACACCTCTGCGCTATACTTGACAGTCATCCTTGCCTCCCTTAAAAAACTCTGAATTCCTCCATTTTGTAAAACAAGAAACTGAGGGTCAGAGCTATTAAATAACTTATCCCAGGTCAGGCTAAAAGTCTTAAATTCTCCTGTCCTTAGAAATATAAATTGTTTCAAAATTTTAGTACACATAATGCTGTGATGTATATCCTTATAGAGAAATGTTTGCATCTATGATTATTTTACAACTTTAATTGCAAAATTTTATTTTTACCACATATGTGAAAGACAGAAAAAGACAGAGAACACTTCCAGAAAGTTTGGAACTTTGGTTGCCCTTTCATTTTCCTAGGAAAGAAAAATCTGGAAAAGGAGGGAAAATATTAATATTTAGGAGACACTTTGTATAGATTTATAATAACTTATTTAGGAACACAGAAATGTATTCTGTAAGACTGGGTTTGCTTATAATATGGTAAATTAAATAAGATTTAATGAAATATAAATTAATTAAAGCAACCATACTTTTATAGATTTGTATTATTTAAAATGCATTGAGTTTTGAAACTAACAGAACTAAAAGTTTACAAATTATGGAATCTCTTAGTTTTTGTGGTTTTATAAAAAGCTATTGGTTAAAGATAAACTAAAAGAAATAAACATTGAAATTAAACAATAAAATTATTAGGTTTTATTAATTTAGTATCCTCTAGAATATTATTTTCAACTCATTTTCAAAGAGGGACTGGAGAGAAAAGGAAATGATAAGCATCTATCTATCTATCCATCCATCCATCCATCCATCCATCCATTTGCAGTGCTGGAGTTGGAACAAGCCCTCTATCACTGAGCCACACTACAGCCCAGCTGTGATAAGCTTTTAAAAGGTATTGTTCTCAAATTTGTAACATGGATATTTATTGAACTTGCCTTATTTTCTTAGCTTATAGTAACACTGATTTCTTCTTCTGAAATCACCTACTTGAAATTCTGAAGACTCAAGTTTGCCTTTACTAAGGCAAATATTTTGTATTTGTAGATATGAACAAATTTCTTTAGCGTGATGCATCTTTTGATGCAGCAGATACAGAAGTGTGTTGTCAAGAAGCAAAAGGAAGGCATAAGTTTTGACCTTGCATTTGTTCTATGCAGTATAAGGTCTTTATTAGTTGCATTATGGAAGGAGACTTTTGGCACAGTTTCAAACCCTATCTTAGACCAAACACTGGAGAAAGCGTTTCTATTTTATATAAGTTTCAAATTGACATAGGAGATTAGGGTGCAAAGCTGGGAAAGTAGGCAGGACCTGTTAATTACAAGATCCTAGAACACACGGCAGAACAGTTCCCAAAACCGTGGACTTCTGGGAATTTGAGCAGGTTTTCAATAGGATGCTTAGACCTCCTATCAACTTGAGGTGTGGGATCCCAGCACCGCCTCTCAGGATCCATATGTAGAAATTCTCGTGGTTTTCCTCCAGATTTTTTTTTTTTTTTTTTGAGACAAGGTCTCACTGTATAGTTCAGGCTGGCCTTGAACTCACTATGTAGCTCAGGCTAGTCTTGAACTCATGGCGATCCTCCTTGCCTCAGCCTCCCCAGTGCTGCAATCACAGGTGTGCACCACCATGCCTGGCCTCGAGATTTGGACAATATAAAAGGACACAGATGCCAAGAAGAGCTGGCTATCATGGCTTTCCTCATGATAGCCTGCCTTGTTTTCTACAGGGTGTACTCTTATCTTGCTTTTTCCTCTTTTACTCGGCCCAAGTTTCTTCTGCAGAGCCAGGTTCTCCCTCACTCTTCTTCACTTTCACTTTTTCAAATAAACTTTGCCACTGCTTTTTGCTCATTTTGTAAATTCTTTGTTCAAGGGGCCGGGGATTTAGCTCAGTGGTTCTGCCTCCTGCCTCAAAAGTACAAGGTCCTGAGTTAGGCCCCCGGTACCCCCCGCCAAAAAAATTCTTTGTTCATGATGAGAACCTGGAATTTAACTTCAGAAGGAGAAGTGAGCAACCCACAAATGATTGTAGAACCTTTGATTTAGAATGATCCCAGTCCAGCCTTTCATTTAGGGTGTGAATTTCCTCTATATGTGGTATTATTTAGTCTTTGCTAGACTACTTTTTGTGACAAGGAACTCACCGCTTCAAAAGGCAGCTTGTGCCAGCTGCACACATTTGTAATCTCAGTTACTTTGGAGACTGAGGCAAGAGGATCACAAATTCAAGGTCAGCTTGGGCAATATAGTATGACTCTGCCTCAAAATAAAAATACGAAAAGATTGGGGAAATAGCTCATCACTCCCTGGGTTCAATCCCTAGTGCTGGGGGGAAAAAATGGCAGCTGATCAGCTGTGGTGGTACACTCTTGAAATTCCCAGCACCAGGGAGGCTGAGGCAGGAGAATCAGGAGTTTGAGGCCAGCCTGGGCTACATAGTGAGCTCAAGGCCAGCCTGAGATTCATAAAAAGAACATGACTCAAAACCAAACCCAACCCAGCCCAACTCAACCCAACCCAACACAAAAGATAGCTTTTCATGTGGGGTAAGGGAACAGTAATACTAAGGGTTTGGCTGCTATAAGGTTATTTTACCCATTATTATCTAAAAAGTGTTAGAGATACGATTTTTTTTAGCACTGGCAAACCCAAGAACACTAGCAAAAATATCCTCAAGGTGGTAAAGAAAATGAACAACTGTGATAAAAGAGAGGAGTTTTTCTTCTTATAATCTGGTAAAATGTATCTTGGGCTCTTTCAGTTATTAGTAGCTGTGATTTTGGAGTTTATTGGTAACTGCTTGAGAGAAAGCTATTGTTAATGATACAAGCAAATTTCCCTCCTCAGTTTTAGCCTAAGGCTAGTCATGGGTAATCTACCAGATTGCCTTTTACGGGCTGTATTTGTCATATAGACCCTTTTTCTATATTTTGACTTGCTTAGGGGTTAAGCTCTACCTTAAGGTCTTCTGAATTTATTTTCCTTTAAACTGGCACTCAAAATACCTTAGGGTATAACTGACAACTCCTTGAGCAGTCTAGGGTATTCTGTGTCCTAACCAAAAATAGCATTTCATTTGGGAGAACAGGAAGGAAAACTGTTTCTCTAGTCAAAAAAGAGGTTTATCATTTTCTTTTCATAAAAAGCTTTCTCAATTTAAATGTTTTGTTTTATAACTAAATTCTCCACAGAACAGATATTTGAAGAGCATTCTAACTTGTCTTATAGCCTTTATGGGTATTTAATAATATATCCACTACATTAATAATTCTTTATCATAATATAGTAACACTTCCATTACCTACCTCTTGCTGTGGAAGACAGGTACTTTTAGGGGTTTCAACGTAAGTTTTGATTTAATTTCTGAAACTGCCATGTGGCCAGTAACTGCGTCTGGAACTCAGAAAATGCAATTAAGGATCAATTCACAGATTAGTTTCTTTATACTCTTTTGGAACTTTTCCAGTGCAAGGCTTGGAGGTTGAAGTCTAGAGCCTCAAGTAATGATTATATGCAAATTCACATTAGAGTTATGGGCAAAGTTGGAAGGCAATGTGGAAAATTCCTTTTATTTTCCCTAGATCTGAAAGCAAAATTTCTTATTACTGCTCCTCCTCTCAAATACTGTATTATCACTCTGATGCTATATAAAAATAAATGCTGGGGTCAGGGATTTAGCTCAGTGGTTCCGCTGCCTGCCTCGAAAGCACAAGGTCCCGAGTTCGATCTCGGTACCAAAAAACAAACAAACAAAAAATAAATGCTAAGTGTAATAAGCCAGACTCGAAAAGACTGTGTGCTCTCACTTATTCCTATGTGGAATCTAAAATAGTCACTCACAGAGTGAGTAGAATGGTTGGAAAGAGGGGGATATGAGAGTGCACACTCTCAGTTATGCGAGATGAGTGAGTTCCAAAGATCTAATGCATAGCATGGTGATTACAGTTAACAGTATTGCACTGTGTACTTGAAATTTGGTAAGAGAGCACAGCCTCAGTGTTCTCACTTCCTCTCAATAGTAACTGTGTGAAATGACTGATATATTAATTAGCTTGATTGTGTGATTATTTCACAATGTATACATACACAAAACCATCATGTTATATATCTTAAATCATAAAAAATGGTGCCAAGTGAATCAGATAAAGCATCCTAGAAATATGTGGAAAAAGTTGGGGTTTTTTGTTTTTTTTTGTACCAGGGATCGAACTTGGGACCTTGTGCTTGTGCAGCAGGCGCCGGAACCACTTAGCTAAATCCCTGGCCCCATGGAAAAAGTTATTTAAAGGCAAAATTTATTTATGAAGCAGAACATTTCAAGTTCTAATTGGCAAATGTTATAGCATTTTAAATACCTGCCTCCTTGTTTCTGCCTTAGGCACCTGACTGGTAGTACGTAGCTTTTCTCAGGGTTTCCTTCTGAGATGCACATCCCTGCCCTGTCAGTTCTTCTGGCCCCAAAGTCTTTCTTAAAAGTAGGAGTGGGTATGGAATAAAATGCTGTTTGCTACTCTAGACCTTCTTGAATCGACTTCTTCACTAAAACCATTGCTCTAGTCCTCCCTTTACCACTCTGCATAGTTTGAGAGACAGGACCTATTGACCACAGGTTGGGTGGTAGGGCTTCCACCTTTGTTCATTTTATAGCTTCAGTTATCTTTTCTAGAAGTGGAGTGAACCAGGAGTGTGACGCATTCCTGTAATCCCAGCACTTGGGAGGTTGAGGCAGGAAGACATTGAGTTTGAGGCCACCCTAGGCAACATAGCAAATTTTTGTCTTTTCGGTGGCTCAAAAACAAGAAAAGTGGGTCATTAACAGGAATAATGAACAATAAATACTATTAAACCATGAAGAAAAAAGTTTCTTAATGTCTGATTAGAATCATTTTTCCCCAGGTCTTTACTTCAGAACCTGGAGTGTAGTTGTTTCTAAACAACTCAATTACAGATGTTCGGAATCTAGAAACCTACCACACAGCTGGGAACTCCAGAGATGTTCAACAAGTTAGGTACTTGAAAGGTGCTTTGAAATCATCCTTATGTTGAAAATCATCATTTTAAAACAAACTTCAATCCCTCAAAGACATGACAGTGTTTTCTTTTTAAAAAAGGACTCAGCATAGAACTGTAAAAATTCTGATTTTTTACCTACTTTTAAGCTGTGCCACTCACCACTTTGGGCCTTCAATCAGATCAAGAGCCCAACAAAGGGTCTGTTCCATCACGCAACTGTGACCTCATTCATTGCTCTAGCTCAGGCCCAGGGAGAGGACCCACAAATTCATTCCTGTGTTGGAGCAAATCCCCAGTACCACAAAACAGACAACCGAAAACAAACAACAGAAACCCCAAGCCATATCATTAGGTCTAAAAAGAAGGGCAAAAAAAAAATCACTCTCATAAGCTTATAAACTTTAATATTAGTAAGAAAAGTGACTTTAAAAAGCAATTAAGAGGGCTGGGGATTTAGCTCAGTGGTTTTGCCGCTTGCTGTGCAAGCGCAAGGACCCGAGTTCGATCCCCAGTACCAAAAAAAAAAAAAGCAATTAAGAGCCGGGTGTGGTGTCATATGCCTGTAATCCCACCACTTAGGAGGTTGAGGCAGGAGTATTGCAGTGAGTTCAAGCCCAGCCTAGACTACATAGCAAGACCCTGTCTCAAAAAACAAAATAAAAAACAAACAAAAAGATTGATTCTGTTAAGCAGGTATCATAGTATTCATGATCTGACCTCTCTCATGGAACTGTAAATCCTAGTGTAGGAGTTAGATTCATTGTGGTTTTGATTTGAGTTTCCCTAGTAAGTAATGATGTTGAACACCTTTTTATGTGCTAATCGTCATTTTCATATTTTCTGTGAAGGAATGTCTATTCATATTCTTTGTCCATTTCAAAATTTAGGTTACAATGATCTTCCCTTACCCTTAGGGAATATATTCCAAGACCTGTAGTGGATGCCTGATACCACAGTTAATACCAAACTCTATATAGACTATGTTTTTTCCTATGCAGACATACCTAAGATAAAGTTTAATTTATAAATTAGGCACAGTAAGAGAGGCATGTTTGTTTATGGGTAACCACAGACTGTGGTACCCAGAGTTTAGCTAGTAATGCACTGGAGCCTCCAAAAGTGCTTCTGGATTCACTTAGCAGCAGCATTTCTAAAAGTTTTCCACTCCTGCTCTGGGAGTTTGTTCCTTATAAGTATGATTTGACTTTACCCAGGTCTTTTCAAACTTAGTGCATTAAGAACAAAAACAAGGGAAGATAAAGGACAGGTTTTTTTTTTCTTTTTTTTGATAGCGGAGATCAAACTCGGGTCCTTGCCCTTGTGCAGCAGGTGGCAACACCACTGAGCTAAATCCCCGGCCCAGGACAGGTTTAATTTACAAATTAGTTCAAGAAGTATCTACTACGGACTTACTATGTTAAAGGCAACCAAATTGAAAATGGGGATAATGACAGTTCCTATTAACATGGAGTTGGTGGGAAGTAAAAAAAAAATTTGCTTTTGTTTTTGTGGTTTTTAAAGAGACAAAGTCTCACTATGTTTCTCAGGCTGATCTCAAACTCCTGGGTTCAAGTCATTCTGTCTCAGCCTTCCAAGTGGCTATTGTACCCAGCTAGAAGTAAAATTTTAAATTATCCTTTGTCTTTAGTTGGGGTAAAAGACATATTACATAAAATTTACCATAGTAACAAGTATTGATAAGTATATTCACTTTGTTGCACCACCAATCTACAGAACATTTTCGTCTTGCAAAGTGGAAACTGTGCTCATTAAATAACATCTCAACATTTCCCCATCCTTCCAGACCCTGACAACCACCATATTTTCTGTTTTTATGCACTTGGCTGTTAAAGATGTCTTATGTAAGTGAAACCATACAGTATTTGTCCTTTTGTGACTGGCTCATTTCACTGTGCATTAATATCCTTGAGGTTCATCCATTTTGTAGCATGGGTCACAGCTTTCTTCCTTTTAAGGGCTGAATAAAATTCCATTAAATGGATATACTGCCTTTGGCTTATCCATTCGTCTATGTGGACACTACTATGAATAGTGCTGCTCTACATGTACAATTATGTCCTCATTGGTTCATTCATGGCAAAAGCCCATACAAAATGTCAGAAAATATTTCTAGGATCAATTTTTACAGCAAGTTTTAATATTTAAGTTTTCTCTTTTGGTACTGGGGATTGAACTTGGAACCTTGCGCTTGCGAGGTAGGTGGCGGAACCACTGAGCTAAATGCCCGGCCCTTATTTAAGTTGTTTTTTTTTTTTTTTTTTGGTACCAGGCATCGAACTCAGGTCCTTGGGCTTGCACAGAAGGCATCAAAACCACTGAGCTAAATCCCCAGCCCCCCTTATTTAAGTTTTAATATTAAGTTGTCTAATCCTTGTTTTGCAAACTTCTAAATATTCTGATTTTTAATATTTTATCTTTTTATGAGTCTATGTAGCTTTCAGTTAGTTTCTTCACTAATTCAACAAATATAGCATTTATCCATTTGCACCATTTTATATTCATACCAGTAATGTATGAGAATTTCAATTTATCTACATCTTCATTAATGCTTGTTGTTTTTATTACATTAATCCTAACCAGTCTGAAATATTTCACTGTGATTTTGATTTGTATTCTCTAATGACTAATGATATTGAATATCTTTTTATGTGCTAATCGTCATTTTTATATCTTCTGTAAAGAAATGTCTATTCATATCCTTTGTCCATTGAAAAATCTGGGTTACAATAATCCCTTCCTACCCTCAGCAGACATGTTCCAATAGCCCTAGTAGTTGCCTGATACTACCGATACTACCTAGCTTTATAGATACACTGTTTTTTCATATATATACATACCTATGATAAAGTTTAATTTATAAATTAGGCATAGTAAGAGATTAACAACAATAATTTTTCATTATTAAGTCAAGATCTTTCATCATTTTATTTAAAGGAAGTATTTTATGGCTTCTCTTTGGCAAATCTGAATTGCAAGGATTACTCTTCTTGTGGTTTTGGGTCACTACTAAGTAAAACAAGGATTACATAAACATAAGCAATGGAATACAGTGATAGTTGATACACCCGAGACAGCTACTTAGTAACTAACGGGTGGGTAATGCAAATAGTATGTAAATAGGGGACAAAAGGATGATTCATGTCCCAAGCAGGATAGGAGATAACAATTACTATCATACTACTCAGTAGAGCATGCAATTTAAAACATATGTATTATTTATTTTTGGAATTTTCCATTTAAAATATTGGATTGCAGTTGACTGCAGGTAATTGGTGCTGTGGAAAGCAAAACTACAGATAAGGGAGGAATAATTTTGATTGTTGAGTTGTAAGAGCTCTTGATATATTTTGGATACTAAATTCTTATTGGTAATATTGTCTCCTATCTGTACATTGTTTTTTCACTTTCTTTATAGTGTCCTTTCAACTACAAAAGTTACTCTCACAATTTTAAAGCTAAAAGAGAATAGATAAAAGAGAATGAATACATCATCAAACAAATTTACTCCTTTCATTTTATTGAATTAATTTATTTAATGGCAGAGTGAGGAATACCTACTTTGTAAACTGCACTATGTTATCAAACAGTTACAATGTAATTAGGGGTTAAAAGACAGCAAATGAAGCCCTTAGCAACAGTATATCTGATAATCAAAGTGGTGCAGTGTGACATGGACTGTAAAGGCAAAAGGAACTTTGGAAAACGGAGAGGTAACGGTGTCCAGTCACCTTAATAGACAGAGGGTAGAAACTGACAAGACAATTAGGGAAAATAATTAAGGGATTAAAGGTTGTAAGTCAAAGTATTAACTCCTATTTTTTTTCCAGCGGTGGAGAGTGAACCTAGGCCCTTCACACTGAGTTACCTCGTAAGCCCTTTTTATTTTCATTTTGAGACAGAGTCTTGCTAAGCAGCCTGGCTGGAGGTCAAACTTGTGGTCCTGCCTTAGTCTCCCAGAGTGCTGGGATTATAGGTGTGTGCCACTCTGCTGGGCGCCTAACAATGCTTCCTTATTAGGTTTCATTGGCAGTTTTTATCAATTTACATACAGTCATCATTCTATTTGCTTAAGGACTGAATTAAGAGTCAATTTTTTTTTTGTACTGGGGATCGAACTCAGGACCCTCATATAAATTTCTGAAGTTAGGGAAAGTAGAATAGGAGGGATGCATTTTATCTTATTTTTTCCCCAGATAAATGGGAAACTAAGGGAAAAGGTCAAAGTTATATGCAATTATCCATCTTAATTCATATGCTTCTTTTTCCCTTAATGTATTGAACTCCAAAGACAAAAAATTGAAAACCTTAGAGGCAGAATTGAAACTGAGACTATTCTTTTATAATTTATTCGCTTTTTCCTTTCAAAATGTAGGGTAGTTTTGTTTTCTAAACATGAGAATAAATATCTTATTTATTGATGTATAGGTTAATTCAAATTCAAAACATATAATTTATAGAATTAAGAAAAAACTGTCAGACACTTTTTCCTTCCTGTCCTCTGACCTCTCATCCCATACAATCTTTCTCCTCTTCTTTCCTTTTGCTTGGCTCTTCTCCCTCCTGAGATATTAGTTTGCTAGAGGGACCCTATGCCATTCTTGAATACTGCATGTGGCGCCATTCTGGTTAGGAAGGTGACATAGAAGATTTTTTTTCCCAGATAAGAAGCAGACTTAATTTCTACAAAGTAAGGTTTTTCCAAGTGTATATTAGAATTTCTGTATTCCTATTGAGTGCAGTTTTAGAAATTCTGACATAGAACTTTGCAACCAAAGCACTGCTGAAGGTCAAGTGGCATTCTGAATGTTTACTATTAAGTGACAGAAATATCAGCAGGTCTTGAAGTAGTTCACATGTGAGTGTTATTTTTGTGTTATCAAGCTTAGGTAACTGGAATTCATCTTTTTTTTCCCTCAGAAAAATAGAAATGGAGATTAAAAGTGGCAGAGTAAAGATGGAAGCAAAATACAGCCTCTCAGGGACTGGGAATCAAGATACCTAAAAACCAACTTGATGAAATAAAAAAGATCTCCATGAATTGGTAGAGAGCTGACAGGAAAACTAGAAACTACAGAGAAGCTGGAGAAACTGAATACAACACAGAGAAATAATGAAGCAGTCTGGATTGCTAACCCCAGCTCCCATGGAGTGGGACCTGACTTCATTAACGCCAAATAAGACTCTCCGGTTCAGCAACTCCAGGGAGAAACAATGGACCAGGCTAGCAGCACTAGCTACACACACACAGACAGACACACAGACACACAGACACACACACACACACGCATGCACGCACACATACCCCTACAGTAAAACTGCAAAAACAGTGTAGGAGTTTACTCTGAAAGTAACTCAGTAGCCATTTTTGGGAGGGGTTAATTGTTTAAAACTAACTTAAAGAATAATTAAAGAACAACTACACTTCAGGGTTTCTGGGGTCACCCTACCACAGGAACCAGACGGGAGACAGCCATATGAGATGGTCATGGAGAGGGTGCAGGCTAGCCATACACCCTCTGAGAAATGTAAGCTCAAGCTAGGACACAGGGGTCCCACCCTCCATGGTGAGAGGCTGGGGCAGTCCTATGTGGTTTTTGGAGGGGGCTGAGTCTGAAAATGCTGGGATTACATCCAGAAGATGAGTTGACCTTCCCCTCCCCTTGCCCATTGCCTACATCCAGCACAGAACTAGGTGGGTTTTTTTTTTACTTTCTCCACCTGCCAACGTGATCAAGGATACACCTCAGTTTGGACAGCTGCCACAGTCTAGAGTATATGTACATAGGGCAAAAGCTAGGGAGAGAAAGCAGTGACTTGGGGTGCACAGAGTGACATGGAAACTGGAAATGGCTGGAGTGAACACAGCCCTAGGGAGAACACCATTGACAAATAATGCTGAGCAGGAAAGGTGGGGCAGGGTTCACCATTCACACCTAAAAATGTGAATGTGGAAACAAAATAGGACTTAGTAGGGATTTGCTATCTCTTCCCCATACCTGGTGGATTCCAATACTATACACCCTAGAAAGAAAATACTCATTTAAAAACATGAAGGGATATTTTGGACTTGTTTCTCTTTTTTCTTTTGCTTTTCTGTTTTGGGAGGAAAAGAAAGAACAACACTAGAAAAAAAGGGGCAAAAGAGAAAATTATGTAAAAGAAATTATTATTTTTTTTAGAGATACAGAGAAGATAACATGAGAGGAACAGAAAATAAATGGAAGAGAAGAAAGGAGAGTGATGGAAGCTGGGTGTGTGGTGTACACCTGTATACTGGGAGATTGAGGCAGGAGGGTTGAAAATTTAAGCCTAGCATGGGTACGATACATATATATGTATAGTTTTAAATTTGATTGGTCCTGATTTGGTTGACTTTGTTATATTATTTGGGATTGTTAGTTATACAGTACTATTTCTTCTTGGTAGCCCAGATTGGGAAAATTATCTCAAAAATGACTGCCACACAGCTACTTGAGTTGGTGAATCTTCAATTATCTGAAAGCAGTAGATTAGAACCTCTCTCAGTCAGCCAATAAGCATTTACTGAGCACATACTGTGGAGTAAAAAACTAAGCCTTGGTGAGAGCAGAAATCTTGCTTATTTTTTGTTCATGCCTGAGCTTTCCCGAACGGTGCCTTGGTATTTAATAGTTATTGATGAATACAGAGATCATAAATAAACACGGTGGGGGGGTTGCTTCACTATCACTAAATTCACCAGCATCATTTAAAATGCTTGTGTTAAAAGCTACAACTGAATATCCTGAAAGCTTTCTGGCATCAGCAACAAAAATGGCAAAAGATAAGATTAGAGAGACTTATCAAAGAGATTTTATTTTTATTTTTCACCAGTAATACAACAGGACTCACTTGGAAACTTTTTGGGTATATATTTTAAAAGTACTTTTTTCACTTGGAAACATTAAATGTGTGTACCCAGAATTTAAATTTTTATTAAAATTCATTTTGTTCATACTTGCATAAATTACCTTAAATTATTCTTTGTTATGGTTTGGGTCTAGATGTCCCCACAAAGCCTCATGCGGTCATAGGTGGAGCTTTTGCAGATGTGTCTGAATCTAGAGTGAGTGCTTCTGGGATTAAAGCTGTGTGATTACTAAATCAGCATCCTGCTTGGTTTGGCACTGCCCTAATCCTGGTAGGCTGGGTACAATACAAGAGACAGAAAGAGGCTTGTCTTCCTCCCTGTTTGCTTGCTTTTGCTGTGCTCTGCTTGCCATGAACTTCTCCTCTTAGTGCCCCTCTGCCAAGCCACCCTGCCTGGGAGCCAGGCGATTATGGACTGAAATCTCTACAAACCTTTCCCTTTTTAACTTTGGGTGCTGGGTATTTTGTTTCAGCAGCAAGAAAAAAAAGTAACTAAGACATTCTTAAATCCTTTCTGAAACACAGTCAGACTTGTTGAGTTTTTTGTGTCACATTTGGGAAATGCAGGTGCAGAGAACAAATCAAAATTACTTAAAAATGAAATACAAGATTGAGATTCTTCATTTGTGGGAGGAGGGCAGAAGAAAAGTTCTACTTTTACTCTATCGATCCATTTCACAGCATAATCATCATCATCATCATCATCATCATCATCATCATCATCTACTTTTGTAACCAAGAAAACACCTAAATATTTAGCATCAGATTATCAGTTTAATACTGTATTAGAGCATAAATTTTCACTCACGTGTAATCTTCTTCAGGCCCTCCATTATTGAATCCACAGTAACCTTTCCCTTTCCTGTAAAACATTTTGGTTCAGATTCAGAGGCAGCCACATAAAAACTTGTTACAGTTGATAAAATTGTGACGTTATTAAAAATAACAGGCTGAAACTTCTATGAGTTACCTTTGGAATTTGGATTTATTTTTCTCTCAGGTGAGTATGATAAAATACAAGACACTGTTTTAGGGATATAATTATTTCTACTTCTTTAACATAGTTTCTCTTTTATGTATTTCAAGGAATGTCTTGATATTCCATAGGTCACAAATGGGAAAAAGATACCACAAATACAACCAAATCTAAAATCTAGCAGCATCTTTTCCAACTCAGATTGGCAATATTTTAAAAATGTGAAGAAATGGAGAGAAATATGTTGGCAAATGCTTTGAGTTGGAAAAAGGAAAGACCAGCTCTGTGTTTGTTCTGACAAGTATTTTTTTGAGAACCAAGATATTTGTGCTCGTTACCATGAAGGCACAGGGTATGTTTCTCTGACTGGAATGATCTTTCCCCATGTTTTTTCTCCAGTCTTGGCTAAATGTTCCCAAATTAACTTCTGCATACATGTACCACATTATATCAAAACCATTTTGCTTATGTGCTTATTCCTCTATTTGACTATAAGGTCTTTGAGGAGACAAAGGCTATGACTCATTCTTTTTGTGTCCTTAGCATTTGATACAGAACCTAGCACATAGGTGGGTACCCTTCATTTAATGAGTTAACATTAGGTAGGGAAATCATGAAAGTCTGACCTATGGAAGTGAACAAAGTGGGATCAGTGAATATTGGAGGATATTAATGGGGATGTAGAGAACAGAGCTAGAAAAATAGATAGAAAGTAGTTGCTACTGAGAAGTTAAGAAATCGAGAGGTTTATTTCCCTTTTTATTTTATTTTGTTTATTTTTTGGAAACAGTGTCTTGTTATGTTGTCCAGGCTGGCCTTGAATTCCTGGGGTAGAGTGATTCTTCTGCTTCATGTTCCTTAGTAGCTAGGACTATAGGTGTGTGTCACTGCATCCAAGCATGGTTATTTTTAAAATTGAGAAGCAAAAGTTTTACATATTTATAACGTACAGCATGATATTTTAAAAATTACTTTTATTTATTTATTTTTGGTTCTTTTGAGACAAGGTCTTGCTGTGTAGTTCAGGCTGGCCTTGAACTCACTATGTAGCCCAGGCTGGCATTGAACTTGTGGCAATCTTCCCGCCTCAGCCTCTCGAGTGCTAGGATTAGAGGTGGTTTGCACTACCACACCCAGCAAAAATTACTTATTTTAAATCAACAAATGAAAACTGCATATATTTATGAACTCACTGTGTATCCTAAACTGGCCTCAAACTTGTGGTGATCCTCCTGCCTCAGCCTCCCAACTGCTGGGATTACAGGCATGCACCCCACACCCAGCTAAATTTCATATTCTTTGAGCCACATCTCCCCAGTTGTACCTCAACTCCAACCCTTGATAACCACCATTTTTCTCTCTGCTTTTAAGAGGTCATCTTTTTAGATACCACATATAAGTAAGATCATCTGTTGTTTGTCTCTTTGTGCCTGGCTTATTTTACTTAAAATCTTCTAAGCTCATCCACACTGTTGTAAATGACAGTATTTACTTCTTTTTTAAGGATAGTTTTCCAGTGTGTACATACATATCATTTTTAAAACTCCATTCATCCATTAATGAACATTTAGACTGATTTCGGATCCTGGCTACTGGGAATTATAGTACAACAAACATGGGAATATAGATATTTCTTTGACATATTGATTTCATATCCTTTGGATATACCCAAGGGTGGGATTTCTGGGTCATATGGTAGCTCCATTTTAAATTTTTTTAGGAACTTATATACTGTTTCCCATAATGGTTGTAGTAATTTACATTACCGGCAAAAGTGTCTTAATAGAAACCTGGGGATTTACAATACCATATCCAGGCCAGAGCAGTACCTGCAAGAGAAGCGACAATAGAAAAAGGTAGAAAAAGAGTAGCTGTGAGACAAGTGGACAGAAGGCTTTTTCCATGATGCCACCAGAAAGGAGAAAGCACAGGAAGGGAACCTGAGAGGCATCCTCAGGAATTCTGATAGGGAAATAATTTTTTAAAAGTATGCAAATAAATAAACTTGATAGTAGAAACTGTGGGGGAAGAAAGCAGGGTTATTAGGAAAGGGCAAGGTGGAGGAGGGACAATTTTAGGTTCACTGTAAGTCAAGCAGACTTAATCTTTTAGTCCTACAAAACATTACACACTTTAGGGGTTTTTTTTTGTTGTTGTCGTTGTCGTTTGGTACTAGGGATCGAACTCAGGACCTTGCACTTGCGAGGCAGGCATGGCGCCACTGAGCTAAATCCCTGACCCAACACATTTTAGTTTTGATATTAACAACATTTATCTCTTCGCCTCTCCTCTAGAAGTCTGAACATAGTTTGTTCTGACTGTCCCTAGCAACAAAAGGCCAGAACTTGTGGAACAGAAACTGAATAAAAATTCCCCTAAGTTATACATGGTATAGAATATGTAAGGGTAAAGATATCCATTCAGTTCAAAGCAGTTTCAGTAAAATCAGTTACCCACCCAGGCTTGAGTTGGGGAATGTTGGGATTATGAAAACAAAATTTCAGCAATATAGTAGAAGAAATGAAAAGGAGAGACTGAAGATTCAAAGAAAACCCCAACTACTGATGAGCAAGAGAAGTGCACATTTCTCTAATCTACCTGAGTCCCTAAGCAGAAGACTGATGCCTAATTTCCCAAGCACAAGAGATGAGGTTATCTAAGCAAACTGGAGGGTTTAGGGGCTTCTTTTAGAGAAGGGAATTGTTTCCCAGACAAGGGGACAGCATATATAGTTGTTTCAGGACAAGACATCTGTTGAACTTTCAAATCAGTCTGTGCAACTGAACCTGATCATGTTCAGAAGAATGCAAAGGAGGCTGGAGATGTATAGTATTAATATTGTGAAAGGTGTTCTGAGCAAATGGAGTGTCTTTTAAAAGTTTTAAACCACGAGGGCCGGGGATTTAGCTCAGTGGTTCTGCTGCCTGCCTCTCAAGCGCAAGGTCCTGCGCTCGATCCCCGGTATCAAAAAAAAAAAAGTTTTAAACCATGAGCGTGGCATGATTATATTTAGGTACTAGAACATCATATTTAGGTTTTGATGATCATATTTAGGTTTTCAAGCCTGGATGGATGTGGACAGTGAAAGGATTGGAAGGAAACATGCCTGAAAGCAGCAGGATTAGCCAAGAGGCTGCTACAATTATCCAGGCAAAAGATGACGCTGATCAGTATTAGGGTATAGAAAATGCGAGAAAAAAGTGGTGGACAACGTAGAACTGTGTAGGACAAACTAATAGAACTTGGTGAATAAATGTGGGAGGCTGAGAGAGGAGAAAGCAAAGATTATGCTTAGAAGTTTGGCTTAAGCAAGTGAATTTATGCACATTCATTGAAAAAAGAAACACCAAGGGAGTTTTTTGGAGATGGGGAGATAAACCAGAGATTTAAGAGAGTGGTTTCTAGACTGGGGATGTAACTCAGTGGTAGAGGCCTGGGTTTAATCCCTAGAGCCACAAAGGAAAAAAGAAAATCAAGAAACTGATTTCTGTGTTCTCAGGGAACCAGAAGCATATAAAAAACAATAAAAGAACGAGGCAGCATATTCTGAGTCTCTAATGAGTTGTACCAACAAAGCCCACAAGAGTTCGGGGAAGGAAGAGTGGACTTCTGACCAGGGGATGGATAGTGATAGGAATCAAGGAATGTAACAGTGAACATGGGGCAGTGAAATAGGATTTTATGCTTGGACTTTGGATAGATGGAGATGGAAGGGAGGAGGAGTATTTTAGACAGGGGAAATTGTGTTAACTGAGGGATAAAAGTAGGAAGGAACAAGGTATTCTGAAGGAACTGTGAGTAGTTCCATTGGTTTGGAGCATAACATAAAGAAAGTAGGGGAGGAGGCTCCTTAGGAGTACATGGGGATTATGCTGGAGTGTTTTTTTCATTACTGAGGATCAAACCCAGGACCTTGCAAGTGCTCTGTGAGTGAGCTACATCTCCAGCTCAGGACACCATCTTAAATTTAAGGCCAGAACTATAGAAATTATCTGGCAACGTCATTAAAATGTTATGGTAAAAATGCTACGCTCCAATATGCTTAATTTTTTTTTATCAGAACAACAAAAAAAGTAGTAGAAATTTTAAAGTAGTTATATAACACAAGGGTCTGGAGCTGAGACATGTAACTCAAGTCAGTAGAAATCTCAATAAAGCAAAGTCAACTGATTCCAATCTTTTCTTGCTTCTCTTACGAGTCTCTCCCTAATACTCATTTTTATTTTTAAATTTTAATCACTCTAATATCTTCCCTTACTTTTTGGGGCAGGAATCATGCCCTCAGGCACAAACTAGCATATTGTGGTTTAGGAAATAAAAGTCTAGTCATAATCTCAACATATCCTTGCTTTTCTTCATCTTTCACGTACTTTACAGGCAAAGTGTGGTCTGTGCAATTGGCCCCACCTGGGCATCCATTAGACATGGAGCATCTCAGGCCCCACAGACCCGAACCAAAATCTGTATTTTTCCAAGTTGCCCAGGTGACTCATAGGCACATTTAAGTTTAGGAAGCACTGTACTAGATGATACAAAAATCAAGATAGTTTCTGAGGCTCTTCAGTACAGGATAACAAAAATATACCTTTAGAAAGACAAGATAATTATAAAAAACTTCTCACCAATAAATGTCAAATGATTATTTCTTCTTCTGTGAGTTCAATCCCCTCATTTGCTAGAAAGTTGACTAAATTCTCAATATCAATCACCTCTCCTTAGAAAGATGAGAAATGAATTACAGAAATATTCTGGGGCAATTTACAAAACAATATCGTAGTACTTATATATATCATCACCCATGTACAAGGGGTGATCAAAATATGCAGTGAACGTTTAAATAAAAAATTATTATAGGGCCAGGGATTTAGCTCAGTGCTGCCGCAACTGCCTCGCAAGTGCAAGGTCCTGAGTTCGATCTCTGGTGCAAAAAAACAACAAAAAAAACCCTCCACAACTATTACAGTAAGACACCCAGCCATTAATCCCCCTCAAAATGCTCTCCCTTGTTTCAAACACATTTGCCCCATTGCTCTTGTTACTTACTGAAATAGTTCTGGAAGTCCTCTTTCATGAAGGGAAAGAGGACCAAGAGATGGGGGGAGGAAGAGGGAGGGGAAAAGAGGGGAGGAGTAAAGAATGGAAAAAGAATTGAGATGTGTTAGGTACATGTACCAACTCCGCATGAAGAATGTAATCATTATGTACTGCAAACATGTACTAACAAAAAATGAAAAAAGACATCATATTATAATGATACATGCATTATCTATACTTACAGCAGCACAACTCATAATAGCTTGATCTTGGAAGTGGTCTACATGTCCATCGACAGATGAATGAAAAAAGAAAATGTGTATTTATACATAATGGAGTATTACTCTCCCACAAGGAAGGACAAACTTGAGTCATCTGTAGGAAAAGATGCACTTTGAGACTATGTTAAGTGAAATAAATCAGACACACAAGTTTAAATATTGTACGGCTTCTTTTACATAAGAAATCCAAAGTAAAAATAAATTATAAAGCAAAATTAAAGACAGATAATAGGAAGTAGGAAGATACTTCTTTTGCAAATAGGAAGGGGACTAAGAGATGGAAGAAGAAAGGGAGAGGAGAGGAAAGGGATGGGAAAAATTAAGATGTGTTATGCACATGTACCAATTTTCCCCAGTGAATGTCATCACTATGTACTGCAAACACATACTAATAAAAATAGAAACAAAAAAAGAAAAAACTTCAGATAATATCATGGGCATTGATATGTTAAAAACAGATTATTGTTTACTGAAGTCCAGCAGCATCCGTAAAAATAGAGCATGTTTTATGAAAAAATTTAAACTTTTATGAATGGAAAATATTTTTCTGTACCATTAATTTTAAAGTATTAAAATGCTATTTATAAAATTTTTCCACCACGTCTCACAACTCACCCTTGATATAACTGACTGCATCTATTAGATCCTTCAGATCAACAGTTCTATCACCTGTAAGACAAGGGAAATATGCTTCAGACACAGATAAGCTGATGTTACTGAGAATGACACAATTTACATCGCACTGAATTCTGAGAAAATGAAAATCAGAGGAATCCAGTGATCTTTTTTCTAATTTTCCTTGTAATTTAGACATCCTTAGAGATAAATGTTATCTTACAAAGTTCTCAATCTATAATGAATCATTATTATATCTTCCTTTTTTCTTTGCTTTCGAGACCACCAGAGTAACATAAATTAAGAAGTGACTGGTTTCAGTTAAACGTAAGGAGAAGGAGAAATGAACCTGACCCTACATATTTTCATTTCCTCAGTATTACCTAAGCTAGAGAAGATATCTGATCCAATAAAACTGGATGCAATCTCCTAGGAAGAGAGTATAGATAAAAAGACAGCCATGGGTCTAGCCCTGAAGAACTTTATTAATGAGAGATCTTCTAGGCAAGGAAAAGTCAGAAAAGGAAATGGGGAAGAAGCTGTCAGTGAGGGAAGAAGAAAACCAAGTGAGAATGAGACTTCAAAAATATGAAGAAAATATGTACTAATAAAAAGAAATGTGAAGAAAATGAGAAAAAGGTTCCAGTAAACAGGGGATGGCCACTTGTGTCAAATACTTCCAAGACGTCAAGTGTAATAAGAGAAGAGAATTGACTATGAACCTTGGCAGGAGGTTGAGAGCTGCTAATTCAGTGCTATGGTGGACATGGAAATCTAGAGTGAATGGGAGGTGAGGAAAGAGACACAATGAGTAATGACAACTTTTTGAGACAACTCTATTGTAAAGAGGAACTAAGAATTAGAGCAGTAGCTGGCAGGGAACAAGTATGATAGAAAAGCACGGCTGCATACCAGTGGAAACAGAGACAGTAGGAGGGAGAAATTAATAATTCAGGCCAGAAAGAGAATATCATATTGGAAGAGTTAAGTCTGAGAATGTAAGAGGAAATGGGAACCAGAACAGAAATGAAAAGATGGCCCAGTGGTTCTCTCCCCTGTCTAGCAAAACAAAAGGTAGGGCATATGGGCATGGGTTTGGTAGGTGCATAGGAATGGAGGCAGGAAAATGAGGACATTCTTATCTAATGGCATCCATTTTCTGTGTGAAGTCTGAGGTGAAGTCATCAGCTCAGACTTAAGGTAAGGAGGCATTGGAAATCTGAACACAGAAGCTATAAAATTACTGTGCCCATTATGTGAAGTGACTTCTATTAGCATGATTTTGTGATTTTCTCCAGCAATCTTAAGCTGTTCAAAGGTAAAGTGAAGATAAAGGTGAGGATAAAGGCATTACTGTATAAGTGGTAGTTCAGGTGAATGACAGGTAAAGATGATTGAAGTTAAAGAGGTCATATAGTAAGGAGATGGCTCTGTTGTTGCTAAGCAAGTTTGCCAGGAGTTCTGAGAGTTTGTAAGGTATTACGATGTTAAGGGTATAATTTAATTTAAGGAAGGAAAGCAATGAGAGCATAGTAGTGAGAGGAGGTACTGAATAACGAGAGTTGTAGGGCGAGAGGCATGAAGGTCTTCATGTGACTAAAGAGAAGATGGAGTTGGAGTTCTACACTGTTCTGCTGCAGCATACATTTCATTAGCACCAGTGCCTCATATTCATTTGGTAAACGGAATAACGTCACAGCAATGTAGAAAGCCTGTGGAGTCATATATAATTTTCCAAATTCAAAGAAGTAGAACTGTCAGCGAGAAGCTATAGCAGCTATAGCAGGAACACTTACTGTTTTATTAAAAAAAAAAACCAAACCAAACCAAAAACAAGACAAGTGCCAGTGATACAGGACAGAAATCAGGTTCAATAGTTCAGAGATCTTCCATCCACATTATCTCAGAGCAGCAAACAACTTTTCAGCTCTTTTTACAGGATGTGTGTACATATGCCTTTTTAGTAGCTTCCAGACACTGAGCCATTTGCCTGGACTGTTCAACTTTCCTCAGGTAGTATCAATTAAAGCTTTTGCCGGTGCTCTGGTTACAAAGTGGCAAAGATTTTAAGTGTGTTTCCAAAATTAAGTTCAGTTATTTTAATGGGCATTTTTATGAAATGGGAGGTTCCCCCCCCCCCCCAGGAATTGCTATATGGTGTTAAACTGGAAATGTCTGCATAGTAAGTGAACTGGGAGACTATATGTGAGAGAGATTTGGGAGATGATAAAGAAATAGGTGAGGATAAAGTCATTACTGTATGAGTGGTAGTTAAGGTGAAAGGCAGTAAAGATGATCGAAATTAAAGAGGTCAAGGAACAGGAAGTCATGGTGTTATACGGATGACCTAAGTCAGGGATTCTTTTTTTTTGTTTTTGGTACCGGGATCAAACTCGGGACCTCAGGTGGTGGAACCACTGAGCTAAATCCCAGGCCCTCAGCCAGGGATTCTTAACTCGGGCTTCCTCTACCCTATATTGAGAGAATTCAGGGGTTCCTTGAGCTTCAATTGGAGAATAAACAACTTTATTTTCACTAACCATTAACTGAAACTTAGCATCATTTTTCTCAATTATTAATTTAGGCAACAATCTGTGGTAGTAGCAGAATCTGTAACTTTTGTTACTAACATAAATCACTGACATTTTCATGTCACAGAGATATTGCTGCAAATATATTGAAATGTTGTTTATGCTCATCACTACTTGAAAATGTGACATGCTACTAGAACTTGTTAAATGCTTAATAGGTGCTAACAATTTATATCTTAAATGTTTTGATAATTGTATTTTAATATGATTAGCTTCTTTGCAATTACATGTATTTAATGCATTTTAAAATGTACTCAGAAGTGATCTGTTCATTAGACTTTCAAAGGGGTCCCTGGCACAGGAAAGTCAAAAGTTCCTGATATGTAAGGAAGATAATGAAATTGCTGAGAATAAGGACAGGAGTAGTGGAGAAGGAAGACAATGAGCCCAGTGCTATTTCCTGTAAAATGCCCTAAATTGTATCCTGTTTTATTTATTTATATAAAACTTACAATTAATAAATGTTGTTATAGCTTGTGTTTTTATAATAACCAAAATATATTCATAGATCATAGAATTTCCTTCTTTTTATTTTTCAACACCTTTTTTCTTTGTCTCCTCCTCACTATATCATTAACATTTACTGAGTATTCTGGACTGCACTAGGTGCTTTACATGCACCTAATTATCTATATTAATTTGAGAGTAAGAAATGACCATAGAGAATCATTTAGTTCAACTCTCCCTTTTACATATGAAGAATCTAAGATTAAGTAGGGTTAATTTATTTGTCAGCAAGTTTGTAGTACAACAGGCACCATGACTAAGTACAAAGAAATATTGTACACTACACTTAAGGAATGTAGTGGATTCATCAGGGAAAATGTTTTTCTCCCTAGCTACTGCCAGACTATATTTCCAAAAGTATATATAACAATGTCAACTCTTAAATGCCATTAGAAAAACTGGATATTATCAATCTTGTTAATTTTTGCTAGTCCAACGAATGACAATGGTTCTGTATTGCGTTTTATTTTGTATTTTCAAGATTATTGGTAAGATTAAATATCTCTTCATATGTTAATGGGCATTTACATTACATTTTCTCTTCTACGAATTACCTATATGCTTATTTGCTTATTTATTCTTACTATGTTTCTTTTCAATGAACAAGGATTTTTTTTCTTTTTCTGTGGTACTGGGGATAGAACCCAGGCCTAGGGTACGCTAGGTAAGGCAAATGGTTGACCACTGAGCTAAACCCCCAGCTTACTTGCTTGCTTATTGATTGATTGATTCAGACACAATCTTTTTTTTTTTTTTTTGGTACTGGGGATCGAACTCGGGTCCTTGTGTTTGTGAGGCAGGTGGTGGAACCCCTGAGCTAAATCCCTGGCCCTTGAGACACAATCTTGCTATGTAGGCCAGGCTTGAACTCACTATGTACCCCAGGCTGGCCTTGAACCCTCAATACACCTGCCTCAGCCTCCAGCATAGCTGGGGTTACAGGTTTGCACCGCTGTTCCCAGTCCATACAAGGACTATTTTTTCTACATTAGGGATATTAGTTAATTGTCTTGTAACCCTTTTCTCCGGGCTCATTTGACTTTCTTAATTTTTCTCTTAAAATTTTCTCTCAATTATCCTTCCAATTTATTACGTTTTTGTTTTTTTTGGTTTGGTTTAGTTTTCTGAGACAGTCTTGCTATGAAGTTCAGGCTGGCCTTGAACTCAGTGTATAGCCCAGGCTGGCCTCTAACTTGCAGCAATCCTGCCTCAGCCTCCAGAATGCTGGTATTACAGGTGTGCACCATCATGCCCAGCTCAATTTATCATTGTTAAGGCTTCTTAAGAGTGTGGTATTCCCAGGCACGGCTGACTCCAGCAAGTGGTATCCTTAACCTACATTTTTAAAGGCATTTTTTTTTGGTACTGGGGATTGAACTTGGGACCTTGCGCTTGCGAGGCAGGCCATAGAACCCCTGAGCTAAATCCTTGGCCCTTTAAAGGCATTTTTGAAGGTGGTATTTCTTCATGAGTCAGGAGTAAGTCTTCTTTTTTGTATTTATTTCATTATGGTACTAAAAAGGATGCTTTCAGCAGATCTAATAGAAAGGGTTAATATTGTTCTGAAGTGCACAGTGACATCTATACTTACTATCAGTTGATAGCTGGGTCATTAGTTCCTCAAGTTCTTCATCTTTTATTTTAATTCCCACATTTTCCAAAAGAGATTCTACTTTTTAAATTTTGACCCGTGGCCCTTAGGAAAGAAGGATATGGATTAATATGAGTAGTGATCCTCAAGAACGAAAAATGCTAATCATAGTCACTTATCAAAAATCCCACTTGAAGGGCTGAGGGTTTAGCTCAGTGGTTCCACTGCCTGCCTCGCAAGCACAAGGTCCCAAGTTCTATCCCCCGGTAGCGGGGGGGGGAAAATATATACATATATATATATATATATATATATATATATATATATATATGTATATATACATAAAACAATGGATCAACAAATGGGCAGGAAGCAAACCTGGAACATCTAAAAGAAAATGCTAACACAAGGATTTTTTATTTGTTCTTTCACCATGCTTCTCACTCACCATCAAGGACCTTCACACTTTTTAGCAATCTATTCTTATACACCTTTCCATCATCTGTAAGATATAATCAGAATATAGATTAAATCATAGAGAAGAGTAACAAAGACAACACAACATACATAACTGTAGGGAAAAAACCCCAAAAGTGTTTTGATTTGTTTGGAAGTTTATTCTATTTTTACTCTCATGTAAGAATAAACTAAAACAAAGAAAGCTTTTACTCACACAGAAGGAAGCTCCCTGCCTCCATCCCAGGCTCCTAGGGCAGTGAAGCTCAGCGGGTTCCAGCACCCGGAAGGAAGCTCCCCACCTCCATCCCAAGCTCCTAGGACAGTGAAGCTCAGCCGGTCCCAGCACCCGGAAGGAAGATCCCCCAATGCCATCCTCCCAAGCTCCTAGGGCAGAGAAGGTGAGCCACCGTAGGTGACAGAAGCACACACCCCCCACCGTGGAAATGAGAAGACACATAAACAAGCCTCAAAAACAGACTTCCAGATCACCTACAGCAACCCCAAAGGGAAATGAGATGGAACACTCTGATACTCAACCACCTGGACTCTCTGAACTGGCAACAAAAGAGGATCTGGGAAAAATGAAATCAGATATAATTACTCAGGTAACAGCAAAGATTTTGCTCATGGTGCAAGACATGATTAATAAATCTAGAGAGGACACAGATAAAAAAAAGAGGATCTGAGGAACATGATGGAATCCCAACATAGGAAACAAATGGAATCCATAAAACAGATACAAACACATTTCCAAGAGATTAAAAACTCCATCGAAAGTCTGCACAGCAGAATGAACCAATATGAGCATAGAATTTCACATATAGAAGATAAGATTGCAATTAGTGAGGAGGAAAAGAAAAATTGCTTTAAAATTGTAAGGGAACATGAGAAATCAATCCAGCAGCTGCTAGACGATGCAAAGAAGAATAACGTAAGACTGATTGGAGTCAATGAAGAAAGAGGAGAGAGTGCACATGACATAAAAAAACTGTTCACAGAAGTGATGGCAGAAAACTTCCCAAGCAGGGGAAAAGAACTTGACATACAGATAAGTGAGGCATGTAGGACTCCAGCTAACCTTAATCAAAAAAAATCTACACACAGGCATATAATAGTTAGGATTCCAGAAATCCAACAGAAGAATAAAATTCTACAAGCAGTGAGAGAAAAGAAACAAATCACATACAAAGGAAAGCCCATCAGAATCACAGCAGACTTCTCAGTGCAAACCCTCAAGGCAAGAAGAGCTTGGAGTGATGTATTTCAAGCCCTAAAGGAAAACAGCCTCCAACCCAGATTGATGTACCCTGCAAAACTATCTTTCAAAATTGATGGAGAAATAAGATGCTTTCATGATAAAGAGCACCTCAGGAACTTCGTGAATACCAAACCGGCACTCCAAAAAAATTTAGACAATACCCTAGGAAAAGACAATGAGGATCACAACCCCAGGAAACCCAGCAGAATGAATCCATTGGGCATGACAAATTAAACGCAAAGGGGGAGAATCCAACAAAAAGAAAAAGTCATCACAAGGCTTTTAAAACTTTTAACTTCATCTCCCTAATGAGTGTATAATTCAATCTTATTATTATACTGATTAGTATTTTTCTGATTCTAGAATTGCACACCATTCCTTGTGCTATACTGGCTATTTATCATCTTCTTATGTCTACATTTTAATTGGGTTGTCTATTAATGAGCTCTAAGAATTCTTTATATATTCTGCTCACAGGTTATATGCATTGTAAATATGGTCTGTTTAAGGACTACTATTCATTTTAATGATTTCATTTAAAGTTCTAAATTTTGATGGAATCTCATTTATCAATTTTTTTCTTTTATACATCATGTTTTTTGTATCCTAGGTAGTTCTTGCCTGCCCTGAATTCATAAATATTTTCCCTTATAATTTCTTCTTAAAGTTTTATACTTTTAGGCTTTCATATTTAGGTTCATAGATCCCTTCAAGTTATTTTCATGTATGGAAAGAAAGAGTTGAGGTTAATTTTTTATACACGGATCCCAGGTGTTCTAGTGCCATTTGCTGAAGACACTATCTCTTCCTTGGCTCTTGAATCAAGTTTATATTCTATAAAATGCTAATGTTAAATAATCTTTCAAAACTCAGTGGACCATATATGTGTGGTTCTATTTCTAGATTCTCTGTTTTATTCAAATGATCTATATCTCTTTCCTAACACCAACACTGCCTTGATTGCTGTAGCTTTAGAAGTCTTAAAATTGGGTGCTAAACATCTTCCAACACTGTTGTTTTTGTTTTTGGTTTTTCTGGGTCCTTTGTACTCCTACATAACTTTTAAAGTTCAATATCCAGTTTGTCATTTATAGCAAGTATACACAGACCTGAATTTTTATATATTCCTTGTGTTTTCTAATCCTGCTAAATTCAAGTACAAGTTCTAGGGGCTCCTAGAGATTTCTTAGTATTTTCTCTGTAGATGATCATTTCATCTACATATGAAGATTTTGCTTCTGCCATGCCAATCCTATCCTAGTTGTGTCATTTTATTTGCCAGACTATTTTGATTTAGACCTATGTTTCAAAGTCTAATGGACAGATGAAGAGTAGGCATATATGCCCTTGTTCCCCACTTTAGAGAGAAAGCATTGTATCGTCTCCATTCGTAGAAGGAGTTTTTCTTGGAAGTATGGAATACATGTCTTTGATCTGTTGAGAAGGTTCTGTTCTACTTCTAGTCTCCTGATAGCTTTTACCATGAACAGCTGTAGAATTTAGTCCAATACTCTTTCTCCAACTAGTAACAGGATCATATGGCTTTCTCCTTTCCTCTGTTAAAATGATGACTTTTGGGGGTGGATCTTCCAATGCTGAACCAACACTGCCATCCCTATAATAAAACCACTTTCTACATACTGCCAAAAAAAAAAAAAGATATATCATGTATAGGTAAAACTCCCTTTGATAAATGTGATTGTTATGTATATGTAAACTGTACCAATAAAATTAATTTAAAACACTGATTCTTCTCTTTGTAACATGTGTTTTAAGCTCTATGAGCCTCAATTTCCTTTTCTGAAGATTAATAGGATCACACACATACAGTATTCAACAAGTTAAGTTTTTGTTTTATTTATTTATTTATTTTGGTACCGGGGATCAAACTCGGGACCTTGCGCTTGCGAGGCAGGCGCCAGAACCACTGAGCTAAATCCCCGGCCCAACATGTTAAGTTTTTACACCGTGCCTGGCACATAGTGAGTGCTCATCAAAATTAGGGCTGTTAGGATTGGGGATTTAGCTCAGTGGTTCCGCCACCTTCCTCGCAAGCGCAAGGTCCCGAGTTCGATCCCCGGTACCAAAAAAAAACATTTACGGTTATTCTTATCATGAATCCTTTCCATAAAATATTATACCAGTTTCACAATCTACAAAATGCTTTCAGAAACACACCTTAGTAGGAGAGCCAATGATTGTTGGTAAAGGATTTTCAAAGAACCAATCAGAGCTCCGTGGAGATGATCCCATGTGCTTGGTGGGAGAGGTTCGAAGGCTGCCAGGCAGACTCGGCTGAGGTGAGTAGTTGTACCCAGCCCCAGCATGGGATGGGCACACAGGGTCAGAGTGCTGTTTTCTGAGCTTCTGCTTGTTTTGATAGATGTCAGTGAGGGTGGGGGCGCTTTGCAGCCTAGCACCCAATAAGAGAGACTGCGGTGACTGAGCCTGTGGCACTGGAGAACCTACCAAGAAAATGAACGTAATAGTAACCCAAAGTGAGGAAGTACAAGGCAAAACCCTAAGAAATTAGAAGACAATTATTAGTGAGAATTCTGATGAGTGTCTTACTTTTCTTGAGACAGTCTAATTACTAGCTAGGCAAACTTTACAAAATAAGTATGCTATTGTATTCTCAGGAGATTTAATGACAATGGATAGATCGGCTGTTTTTAGCTGTGGCTATCAACTCAGATTAATGCAAGGTCTGAAGAGATCTATAAATTTAATGGTTAAAGGAAATAAAAACAACAAAGACCTACATTGAACAAGATGATTTCTAATCTTTATATGCACCACACTTGGGTATATGAATGTAATTATTCTCTTTTCTTACATAGCAACTAAAATAAACTTTCAAACTAACCCAGGATAACCCCTTACTAAAAAATATGCAAACCGCAGTCTAAGTCCTAAAGATAATAGAGCTATCCTGAGTTTTATTATGTCTAACAATAACAAGCATAGTGATGTTTTGTGTTTTGTCAGTTTCATCAGTGATACATTTAAAGCCGAGCGTATTCATATTCTCTACAAAGACAACACTTGTCTCCCAGTTTTCTTGAACTTTAAGGGGACCTCACATCAAGGGACTGAGAGACTAGGCACTCCTCTCCTTACATAACCAACCACCTTATTGCCTACCGTAAGAGTTGTCCACTTACATGGTACTTTTATCTTAATGTGGCCAGTGCCTAGTTAATTGAGTTCTAGTTACACATTCTCTGGAGTTTCTTGCAAGCAAAACCATCACCAGTAACATCAAAAGCATACAGAAATTCTTAGTGCCCTAACCATCTACTTTTTTTTTTTTTTTTTTGGGTACCGGGGATCAAACTCGTGTCTTTCCGCTTGATAGGCAGAAGGCGGAACTGCTGAGCTAAATCCCCAGCCCACCATCTACTTTCTAAAAACAGACAGGGATAGAAGCTTTGCTTACTGACTACTCTTGGCTTGATCTCGTTCCAAACCTGACATTCAGTTTTTTAGAATTGTGTTTTGTCTTTTATAGAAATAAATTTTATAAATACATAAGTAAAATTAGTGGCAAAATATTATGAATGGTGAATTACATCATCTCTTTCTTAAGCTTTATTTTTATTTTTACTTTATTTTTTTGTTCTTTTATTGGTACATTTTAGGTATACAATTTGTTTACATTTATCATTGGGTGTTTGTACCTGTACATGATACATCTTGGTTCTTCTTTTTTCCCCCATTACCTGTGCACCCTTCAACCCCTCCACCCTTCCCTATTTACATAGATTTCATTTCCATTTTCTTTTTCTTTTCTCATAGTTTTTTCTTTCCCTCTTTTCCTTTCCCCTTCCCCTCTCTTCACTCCTTCGTCTTTGGACCTTTTTTCCTATTTCAAATTATCAATTATTCATTTTCATCATTTTAACCCTTGTTTACACTATCAGTTTCTCACGCTAGAGGAACTATTCAGTATTTACACATGTGTATCCTATTTATTTCCCTTAAGAGTATGGCCTCGATATGCATCCATTTAGCTATAAATGACTCTGGTTTTTCGTTCTTTATGGCTTAGTACTCCATTTTATTAAAAAACCACATTTTCTTTATCCAGTTTCCAGCTGATGGGCACTTGGGCTGCTTCCAAGCTTTAGCTATTACAAACTGTGCCGCTATGAACATGGGTGCACATATATCACTGTGGTATGATTCTTTTAATTCTTTTTGGAAGATACCCAGCAGGGGAATAGCTGGGTCAAATGGGACCTCTAGTCCTAGTTCTTTGAGGTATCTCCATACTGATTTCCACAGTGGTTGCACCAGTCTGCACTCCCACCAACAATGGAGAAGGGTGGGTTCCTTTCTCCCCACAACCCCGCCAGCATTTACTTGATTTCTTGATAGCAGCCATTCTCTGTGGGGTGAGGTGGAATCTGTGTTGTTTTCATCTGCATCCCTCCAATGATGAGTGATGTTGAACATTTTTTCATATATGTGTTTGCTGCTTTTACTTCTTTGTCTGAGAAATGTCTGTTCATCTCAGAGGCCCATTTTTGAACTGAGTCTTTGAATTTGGGGGGTCTGATTTTTTTCAATTCTTTATATATTCTAGATAGTAGACCTTTGTCTGAGGTACAGCTACTAAAAATCTTTTCCCATATTGTAGATTGTCTGTTAGCTCTGTTGGTGGTTTCTTATTTTTAGAAAGCAAAAAAATATTAAAAACCTTAGAAAATAGTAATTTTCTAAATTACATACGATTCCTTCAACTAACTCCTCACGTGCCCATACAACAGAACTTGACTTATAAAAGTATAATTCACATGTATCTTTTTAGTCACACACATATATATAATATAGTAAAGCAATAAGCATGTTTTTCTTTTTTATCTGAATACTCTCTCTTTATCAAGAATATATTAATCTGTGAGCCAAATTAAACTTCTCTTTTAAATTATAGGTGTATTGCTACACTTGAACTTGTAATCCTTCTGCCTCAACATCCTGGAGTGCTGGGATTACAGGAGTAGGCTACCACACCCAGATTTCACCTTTCTGTTGTACTATAAATAATTAGTTTATGTCTACTAGTCTCACTACACAGTGACTACCCCGAAGAAGGTAGGGATAAATTGATTTAGTGTTGTGTTCTCAGACACTGATCCTGTTTCAGCTGACTTGGAAGCATTTGGAAAGTGGAGAAGGACTGAATTGAGAGAGCTGGAGCATCAGAGTTCTAAAAGCCTAGTTTTTCATTCTTCATTATTGCTGCTGTTTGACACTGAAGAAGTCACTACCCCTCCTGGTTTACCTACTTTTCCATAAATAAGGAGGAGATATCCCATCTGCCCTTCAGGGTTCCTCTAAGAATTCATTAAACAATTAATAGAAATTTGTACCTCAACTGCAAGAAATTAATATTTAATATTAATAAAGTTCATAGCCTTCATTCACTTCTTTCTTCAGATTTGTAAGGTGCTCACCAGCATAAAAAAAAGCTTAAATAAAGAGTATGAAGGCCAAATTTTATGTCACGCACATACCAAATGACAGTGTCTCTAAAATCAGAGGCCTCTAGACACAAAATGCATTCTGAGCAGTAAGGAAATTAGTTGAGACATTTGACAAGCCTCTAACCCCAACCCACTGATTTCTAGGTAAATATTTCAGATAATAATTTTGCTGGAATTATCTGGATTTTTATTGCCTATTTCATCCAGATTTTATGTGAAAATCATTTGAAACAAAATACATCAAAAATATATTTATCGGGCCGGGGAGTCAGCTCAGTGGTTCTGGCGCCTGCCTCGAAAGCTCAAGGTGCCAAGTTCAATCCCTGGTACAAAAAAAAGAAAAAAAAAGTATGTATTTATCAAAGTCATGAAATTTCACTTTCTATATTTTCATTATATGTGTGACAATCAAAATTTACCTGTTATTTCATTCCTAAGAATATCTTCATAAAGTAATTTTATATGTAAAAAGGGATATTACCTATATGACACACAGAAACACATTAGGAGGCCAGGGATGTAGCTCAGTGGCTCAGTGCCTGCCTCAATAGCATAAGATTCTGAGTTTAATCTCCCCAGCCCCCCCCCCAAAAGAAACACATTAGACCAAGATTCTAAAAAATAGGATAGCAGAGGAAATATTTCATATCAATTCAGTTCTTCTGATAAGACCAGAAAAACACAACTTAAATCCATTCATAATGAAATTCAAATTATTAAAATACCAAATACATTTTCCTACCTGAGGAGTTTCTACTCCTGGATTCATGGCCCTGAAGATGCCCACAGCAGCACTGACTAAACTGCTCAGGAATGGTACCAACTATAAAAGAAAAGATGGAGAAAGGAACAAGAAATTATTTAAAACCAGTGAAGGATGCAAACAGGCAACATATGCACAAACTGCTCAGTATATACTGTAATAGCTTACAAAATTTTAAGTCGTAAAGCTTTAGTTTGGAACTAACATGGAACCAATGATGTAGGAATTGGGCATGCTAAGATTAAAAAGTATATAACTGGATCAAAAGGAAAGAAGGCCATGTAAATGAATCAATGCCTATACAAGCATGTGTAAGACAGAAGCACAAGAGTTTGAACAAAATGCATGAGCCTTGTGGAACCGAAGAGCACAACTGACCAAAAGCCCAGCTGCCGTCCCTGTGGATTCCTATTTATGCTGAGGCTAGGCCTCCCCAGGGGCTGCTCCTAGCCAATGACTAATTCAGGCCTGTTGGAGTAGGTCAGGGAATTCCTCTGTCAACTCAGGGCTTAGGGCTACTCCTGCAGCCTGACTAAAACATTCTTAGAACTGCACTATAGTTTCAGGTCTCCACAGACATTTTTCTTGACTGCAGATATAAGGTTTAAATTTTATCTTCAAAGATTTTGGAGTACACCTTAGGGACAGCTACGGGGTGAGGAAGGGGCAGAATTTTGTTTGAAGATTTTTTTTTTTAGCTAAAAAAAGAAGTGATGAGGGGCTGGGGATTTAGCTCAGTGGTGCTGCACCTGCCTCACAAGCTCAAGGTCCTGAATTCAATCCCCAGTACCAAAGAAAAAAAAGAAGTGATGAGGAAATTTAAGCTGATTTTTGGTGTTTTTTTAAAAAATTACTATCACAGGGCTCTTAGGGAATGGTTATATGCAGCCCTGCTCTGCCTGCCTTCTTCTGAGGCATCTTGCTCTCCACCTTAGTTCTCCTCCAGCAGTTCTGACTGCAGCCAGGGCCCCTCCACACCACCTGTTTTTCCCATTACCTCAATGCTGCTTCTCATAAATGCTATGAAGTTCGGGGATTTAACTCAATGGTTCGGCTGCCTATCTCTCAAGCACAAGGTCCTGAGTTTGATCCCCGGTACAAAAAAAAATTAATGCGGTGGACTTAGTAGCTTTGGCTTCCCATACTCTGAGTTGAAGCATTTTCTCTGCCTCTTAAATTTCACTGAAGGGGTGGTTTGTGGTTTTTCTGTTTACATAAGGGTTCTCCTTGTTACCATGAATGATTTCTAAGTGAAGTGAGAAGATCTGTAACAAAGCTGCTACTATATTCCTAGTGGAGATGGAAGGCTTCTGATGAATGTGACCCAAGGCTTTTTGTATTTTAATCTTTAGACGTCTGAGTGATGAGTCAGGTAAGGCACTCTATGCATTTTAACCTAGGATCTCTGATTCTGCAGTTAGAACCCAAATCCAGTGAGAGTGCTTTTGATATACAAGATCCAGTTATTGACTGTATTTTCAACAGCAATCCCAACAGATTTATACAGAGGTTCTCAAAGGAGAGTTAGGAGTTGGATAAAGTAAGAAGAAAGCGTCATGCCCTCCAATCAGGTCAGAATCACTACTATGGTAAACTCATGTTCCTAAAAAGAGTGCATCGCATCAGATTTGTTACAGTGAAAATAAGGTTGAAAATAGCTGCTTTAAATTCTCCTTACCCAAAGGGGAAGGTGAGTAAGGCCTGGAAGACCCAGTAGAGTCTTCGTCCAACTGTCTGTACTGTGTCTGCTGGTGCCGGGGAGCAGGGTCCCAGCCTGAGGAAGCCCAGGGGGCTGGTGTTAGACCTTTGTACCACAGCAGACCTGGTGAGAAAAGGAGAATTCTTTACTCTTGTAGGTTCTAGGATTTCCATTTTTTGATTGTTTTGTCTGAAATTTCCTAACTATATGCCACAAAAAAAAACCACTTTCTAAAAATGTGTAGCAGTCATACGGAACAAATATAAAAAGTATAAAATAGGGCCGGGGATTTAGTTCAGTGGCACTAGGTCCTGAGTTTGATCCCTGGTACCAAAAAAAAAAAAGCATAAAATGACACAGAGTACAATCTGCGTCACCTCTTCTCTAATTCTCAACACTTCTCTAATCCTATTCAAAAAGCTACCAGAAGGGCTGGGGATTTAGCTCAGTGGTTCTGCCAACTGCCTTGCAAGTGCAAGGATCCCACTTCGTTCCCCAGTACAAAAATAAATAAATAAAGACAATGGAAAAAGCTACCAGAGCCAGGAGTGGTGGCTATAGGTACAGGTATAGGTGGGATTATAGGTAATCCCAGCAATCGGGAGACTGAGGTGGGAGGACCGGTGCAAGTTTGAGGCCAGCCTGGGCTACATAGTGAGTTCAGGGCCAGCCTGAACTACAAAGGGAGACCCTACCTCAAAAAAACCAAAAAATTACCATGAGTTTTAGTTTCTAGCATAGCATTCCAGAATCCCTTAATGCATATACAGTATAACCAAAATGAATACATATTATTATATTCATCTTGTTTTAACACCAAAGATGATATATATTACTTACTTTCAGTTTGTGTTAGGTCCCCTTTATACTCTTTTTTTCCCCCTTTATACTTTGTTTTTGCCCTTTATACTCTTAAACATTACTAAAGACTCCAGAGAATTTTTGTTTATACAACATCATCTACTGATACTTACTGTATTTGAAATTAAAATGAGAACTTTAAAAAATTCATTAACAATAGTAAATGTATGAAATTTAACAGAAGAATATGAAAAATAAGCATATTTTCCCTTTAACCACGCAGCAGAGTGTGACAGTACTTCACAACTTATGATTGCATCCTATCATGTTGTATGGGTAGAATGTGTTTCTTTCTCCACTTGTCCATTAAGTGGTAGACAGTTGGATGGTTTTCTCTAGTGGCATTTCCTGCGAGCTTCTCTCCTGGTGTCCTGTAGCACCAGGTTAAATTTCACCCCATTCAGAGAGTAGGCAATAGAGCTAGCAATCGGGGAGCTGGGACTTTAACTTCAACTTTCTGACTTTGAAAATCATAGATTCATGTGACAGAAGAATCAGAAAGGTGTGAAAATGTATTTCATGAAAAGGCACCATTCTCCACCTACCAACTTCACACCTACAGTCTTCCTTGCTCTCTCAGGCACATCTACATCGACCGCTTGGTCCATCCTTCCAGAGAAATTATGGACTCACAGCACCATGTGCACCTATCACAACTGACGGAATACTCTGTCCCACTCACTTGAAATTCTTTATATTTTGTTAAATCCCAATGTGCTTTTGTGTGTTTTTCAGAAATATTTAGGGGCGGTTCATATGTGCTGTTTCTCTGGAATCCCTTTCATCAACTTCTAGAACCATCCCTGAGATCCATCTAGGCACCCTGAAGGCTGACCACTGAGGAAAAGGAATCAATCTGTAGATTTCCTCAGCCATAGCCAGCTTCACACAGTCTCCACCGGTTAAAACTCAAGCCTGACTCACGTTACTGCAGTCACACTAGAAGGTAGAGAGGAGCTCGCTGACCGGAGGATCAAAAGCATAGGCAGTGCACATCAAGCTGGGCTGGCTGCAGATGCCTTCCCTCATGCTGGGGCACACGGTGTCACTCACCTGACAGGGCCTTTTTCACAGCCCTTCTTGAATTTCCTGCAGAAATCCATCAGGCAAACTTAGTTGCCAATGCTTCAAAAGGAACAACCACAACCACTCTGCACCCCCCGCCCCCCAGCCCCACCTCTGGCCTTTTGACTGTGCAGCTACTTGGTTACACACTGCAGAGGCATAGGGGGACATAAAAGCCATTGTCCTGAGCGGCACAAGTGAACAACAGAGAGAGGGCCTGTCTTAGGCTCCCTGATGAAAACAAACCCACTGGAAAAGTGAAGGGAATCTCTGCAATAAAGGCACACCAGACCACTGTGATTGGTAAGTTGGAGGGACAGGGAGCTCAACTTATCACCAGCTCCCATCGGAACCTGGAATCTGCCTCAGTCTCACGGGTCTGGGACCAGCTTACTGAGACTCATTGACTTATAACTGCACACTGCTGCCCACGTTGTCTATTGTGACAGCAGAGACATACCCTGAAGGAGGAGGCCCTTCATCTTTAAAGGTGATAGATTAATAACTACCACAAATTGTCATTCTCTAAGATGTATCTGATGCTACGGTGTTGCTGATTGTATCACTTGGGCTAAGGGGTTGTGATTGATCTACACAGTTGTCCTTCCTGGTATAATGAAAATGAGATAGCCTCAGAGTCATTAGAGACTCAAAACCTAAAGACCAGCTATATCCGGAAGACACCTCTGAGAAGCAATCATTCCATAAGGGTTTTAAATACATCAACAAAGATCTTACAATAAACAACTTCACAATATCAACCCAGGAACTAAACCAAGGACAGTACCAAAAACAAAAATGAGAAGACATTTAAGAAAGTCACAAACCCAGACTTCCACCCCACAAAAGGCAAATTCTGGGGGAAATGCGGTGGAAAAATATGATAATCAACCACCTGGACACCCTGAACTGATAGACAGGAAGTAACAGAACAGATGAATGACGCTCTAGAAAAATTCAAAGCAGAAATAATCTCCCAGATAACTACACAGATGGTGAGCAGAGTGAGAGATACGATTAGAGGCTCTAGAACAGGAACCAATAAAAAAAAAAAAATAGATGAGCTCAGAAACATGCTGGAAGCCATGAACGCCCAGCATAAGAAAGAAATGGAAACCATGATCACCCATCATAAGAAAGAAATGGAATCCATGAAACAGATTCAAACAGATATTCAGGACATTAAAAACTCCATTGAAAGCATGCAGAGCAGATTAAGAGAATCTGAAGATAGAATATCAGATATAGAAGACGGGATTTGCGGGGCAGGACCATGAAAACAGAAATTTCTTAAAAGTAGTAAGGGACCATGAGAAATCAATTCAGCAGCTGCTAGATGATGCAAAGAAGAACAACATAAGACTGATAGGAGTCCGCGAAAAAACAGGAGAAAGTACAATTGACATAAAACACTGTTCACAGGAGTAATAGTAGAAAACTTCCCAGACAGAGGCGGAGAATTGGACATACAGATAAGTGAGGCATATAGGACTCCACCCAGCCACGATCAAAAAACAAAAAATCTACACTTAGACATATAATAGTCAAGTTCCCAGAAACCCAACAGAAGAACAAAATCCTACAGGTAGTTAGAAGAAAGAAATAAATCACCTATAAAGGAAAGCCCATCAGAATCACGGCAGACTTCTCAACACAAACCCTCAAATCAAGGAGAGCCTGGAGTGAAGTACTTCGAGCCCTAAAAGAAAATAATTTCCAACCTAGACTGTTGTATCCTGCAAAATTCTCTTCCAAAGTCGATGGGGAAATTAGATACTTCTTGAACAAAGAACACCTGAGAAATTTCATGAACACCAAACCAGCACTCCAAACAATTCTAAGCAATATCCTAGAAAAAGGCAACGAAGGTCACAACTCCATGAGGCTCAACAGAGGGAAGCCACCAGGCAAGGTGAGAAACTAAAGGGAAAGAGGGAAAAAGAAAGAAGAGCCAACAACAGTAAAACATCATGACAAGGATGAGCCAATATCTATCAATTATAACTATCAATGTTAATGGCCTCAATTCACCAATCAAAAGAAGTAGACTGACAGAATGGATTGAGAAGTAAACCCCAGCAATATGCTGTATACAAGAAACACCTAACTCAAAAACAAATTCATAGACTGAAAGTAAAAGGATGGAAAATGGCTCTCCATGAGACAGGAACCCAGAAAAAAGCAGAGGTAGCAATCTTATTTGCAGACAAAGTAGATTTCAAACCAAAACTAATTAAGAGAGACAAAGATGGTCACTACATCCTTGTGAAGGGAACAATCCAAGAGGAAGAGATGACAATCCTAAATATATATCCACCAAATACGAATCCCCCCAAGTATACAAAACAAATATTAATGGACATGAAAAACCAAGTAAGCACTAATACAATTGCAGTGGGGGACCTCAATACCCCACTATCACAAATAGACAGATCATCTAGACAAAAAATTAACAACGAAATTTAAGAACTGAACCAAGCTACTGAACAAATGGACTTAATAGATATTTACAGAGTGTTCCACCCCACAAAATCAGAATACACATTCTTTTCAGCTGCACACGGGTCATTCTCCAAAATAGACCACATGCTAGCTCACAGGACATGTCTAAGTCAATGTAAAAGAGCTGAAATCACTCCATGTACATTATCAGACCACAGTGCAATGAACTTGGGGATCAATAACATGAGAAACTGCAAAACTCCCACAAACACGTGGAAATTGAATAACACCCTCCTGAATAACCAATGGGTCACAGAGGAAATTAAAGAAGAAATTAGACAGTTTCTACAAGGAAATGATAATGCCATTACAACGTTGAGGAATCTATGGGACACAATGAAAGCAGTTCTAGGCGGCAAATTCATAGCAGTCAATGCCCATATGAGGAAAACACAGAGAACTCAGATAAATAACCTAATGCAGAAGCTCAAACTCCTAGAAAAAGAAGAGAATAACAAACCCAAACCGCACACAAGAGAGGAAATTATAAAGATCAGAGAGGAAATCAATGCAATGGAGACTAAGACAACGATACAAAAAAATTAATGAAACAAAGTTGGGTTTTGGAGAGAATAAATAAAATCGATAAACCTTTAGCCAACCTTATCAAAAAAAAGGAAAGAAAAGGCTCACATCCATGCAATTAAGAATGAAAAAGGGGAAGTCACAAGAGAACCAGCAGAAATCCAGAGGATCATAAATGCCTACTTCGAGAACCTTTACTCTAATAAAATGGAAAACACAGAAGACATGGACAGATTCCTAGAAACATATGAATTGCCAAAGTTCAGTGAAGAAGATACAGAAATTCTACACACCCCAATAGCAGTGAGTGAAACTGAAAATGTAGTATGTCCTGGGTCCCTACACCCGGACTCCCGCGCTCGCACACACGACCTAGAAGACAACACCACTGAGGCGCAGAGAACCTGGCGCCCTTGCGGCTCCTACTCACCCGCCAGGCGCAGCTCCCGCTCCGTTTCCGCCCACCTCGCAGCCGCCCGCAGCCACCGCGGTCCTCAGCTCGGAGACGCTGGGCGAAAGGTCCCGTGCTCCCACCGGCCCGACGGCTCCCCGCCTATCGCCTTCAGGGCGCACGCAGACGCAGGGGGGCGCGCGCGAGTCGGCGCCAGGAGCCCTGGGAGTTGCGGTCCAGGAGTCTGCATCTTTGCTGGGCGCCACCTCCCTCGGCCAGCAGCAGGTGCTCCGGCCTTTCTCGCTGCTTCCTCTGTCTCGAGGACTCGTCTTCCACTCCTGGAGGATGGACGAGCGTTTCCACGAAAGACCTGGACGACCCCCCGCTTCTTGGCATTCCACACCAGCGTTCTTCAAGAGTGGAAACGGTGGGGCACTCCTGTAATCTCAGTGCTTGGGGAAGCTGAGGCAGGAGGATCTCAACTTCAGCTCAGCTGGGGCAACTCAGTGACTTCGTAAGACCCTGTCTCGCCATATATGTACATATATATGCATGTATATATACTATGTATATACATGTACATGTACACATAAAGTTGGACACAAGGTCTCTCTCTCTCTCTCTCTCTCTCTCTCTATATATATATATATACATATATATATATATATATATACACATAGGCTGGGGATGTAGCTCGGTGCAGAGGCCCTGGGTTAAATTCCAAATATTGAAAAACAATTATTTCAAAGTGAGGTACTGGGACCGGTAGCTTCAGCATCATGTAGGAACTTGATAAAACTGCACATTCTCCTACCTACCGAGGCTATTTTGTTTTTGTTTTGTTCTTCCTTTCTTTTGGTGGCACTGGGAAAGGAACCCAGGACCTCACATTTGCTAGGTAAGAACTCTACCACTGAGCTACACCTCTAGGTCTACTTGGTTTTACCGTATTAAAAGCTCTGAAGAGGGCCAGGGATCTAGCTCAGTGGTTCTGCCGCTTACCTCACAAGCAGAGGATCCTGAGTTCCACTGCCAGTACCAAAACAAACAAACACACACAACAAAAAACTCTTAAGGTAGGTCCCACCAATCTACAATTTTTTGCAGGCACCTTAATTGATTCTGACTTTGAGAACTACTTTCTATAAGATTCCTTGAAAATGTAATGTTAAGTGAAATAAATCAGAAACACAAGTTTGAATACCGTCTGATATCTTCCATTTGAGTAAGGTGAAGTTGTAATAAAGGACTGATAGAAGGAAACAAGAAGACAGAGCTTTGACAAATGGGAAGGAGTCCAAGAAATCAAAGGCATGCGGTTGTGGTGCGGGCGGACTAAAAATGTGTCATGTATCTGTACCAAATACCCACACTGAGGGCAAACTTTGTAAATACCCACATTGACTGTAAACATGAACAAAAATAATAACAATAATTATGAAAATGAGGAAAGACAATAGAGGGAGGGAGGTGGGTGAGAACGGGAATAAAAAAGAATCAAGATGTGTTATGTCCATGTACCTATTCCCTAAAATGTATGTAAACTTCATGTACTACAAACATGTACTAATGAAATAAAATTTAAAAAAAGAATAGTTCAGCAAAAAAGTTCCTTAATTCCATATGCCATTAGGTTATACTTTGGAAGTTTCCAACTTTTTAAATTCTACACTCACAACATGAGGGAAATTCAGGACCCAGTGCACCACACAGAGGGCAGAACTGACTATAGTCCATGCAGGCTGCATAAGAATTCTTCAGAGAAGTCCATGGTCGGCAAGAAGGGCTGTGTGCACTTTCAAGGACCCCAACAAAACTCATCACATTTAACCGTAGTGTGAAACAACCTGATAACAAGTAACGGGTGTGCCTGAAATTTACTCAGTTATGGAGGCCATGGCAAAAGGAGTCAGATTAGACCTACAGTGCTCGTGCCAGGGTTGCAGGAAGAAGAAGGAGGTACAGAGCATACACTGGGACTGGGGGAAGGAAACATTAAAGAGAATGGTGGCAGGGGTGCTCAGGAGCAAGTCCGCAAGTGACTAGATTATTATCAGGCCAGAAGAGGTAGGTGGAGTGGGATCCCATAGAAGGAAAGGGGGAAGAAGTGGAAGAGGGAGAAGAGGGGACTACCCACTTCTTACAGTGCCAACACTCACCTCCTGCACAGGCTGGTGACCAGCTCCACGGAGTGCCCTGAGCAGGCAGATTGGGAGGGAGGTCAGGCCTCTCCCTCTGCTGCACACACCTGTCCTCCCCAGGGCCAGAGCCTCCTCCTTGGGTCCTGGTAGGTGCTGCTGATCAAGGTGGGACACTCAGCCCAACCTAACCTTGCTGAGCTGGACCACCCTGAGCCCACTGAGGCAGAGCCCAAAGGTGGGGACTGAGCACTGTGGGCCTGTGGGGGAGCAGAAGTGGCCTTTTACAAAGAGAAAGATTCCAGGTGCTGGAGCTGCCCTGGAACACTGAGGCATGCAGCAGTCAGTGGTTGAGGCAGAGTGGGGAAGCCTTCCTGGGGTGGATTTATGCCCAGAACTATCTCTGACAGACACTGCAAAGTTTTTGGCCCTGGAAGGAACGTGAACCATTGACGATCATTTCTCCTCTGCTGTTTCAGGTGCCGGTCTAAGCTCAGGTCCCACCTGCAGAGCTTGTGCCAGCTCCATCTCCAGTGCCCTCACCAGCTCTGAGACAAAAGGGAGAAATAGCCAGGAACCCCATCCTCATGAGCTCCAGAGCTGGGGCTGTGGTTGGCTGCTGCTGGCTCCATAGCAGGTGTCAGCTCCTGAAATCCACCTGGGGCCAGGTCCTGCCAAACACTTGCCCTTCCCTCCCTTCTCCTTGTGTTTCTTTCCAATCTCATTTTCACCCTAATGCCTATAATCCTTTTAAATATTATGGCACAAGTTCATTTTAAATAAAAAGTAAGGTTTCATTTGTTTTAACATGATTGTTTCAGTGGTATTAAGCACATTTGTACAACCTTCACCTCTGCCCAATTCCAGAACATTTTCCACAGTTTTGTATCCTACAACTCAGTAGCATCTGCTGTTGAACACTGGATAGTGTCCAACTTTTCACACCCATGACAGGGCTGATGGAACATCTGCATCCATAAATCTCATTGTTTAAGGTGGATCACTACATATGGAATTTCCAGGATATCTGGTGCTCCTGAAAGCTGCTGGAAGGTCAGGGTATGAAACCTGAAATTAGAGGACAGCTTCAAACCACCCCAGGTTCCTCCAGCAGTGACCACTACTCCCAACACTGAGCCTTAAAATAGTATGCAAATGAACAAAGGTACTCACAGAAAATGTATTTTGTAGGGTTGCATGTATTTGAAATCTCTCTAGCTGGGCACAGTGGTGCACGCCTGTAGTCCTAGCACTCAGGAGGCTGAGACAGGAGGATTGCTGCAAGTTCAAGGCCAGCCTGGGCTACATAGTGAGTTCAAAGCCAGACTGAACTCCATAGCAAGACCCTGTCTCAAAAATAAATAAATAAATAAATAAGAAAAGAAAAAAGAAAAAGAAATTTCTAGAATACATCAATAGCAATATACAGAAAAAGATGAGTGCTTACTAAGCTAGGAATTTCAGATTGGTAACAAACGGGAAGTGACTCCCAATGGGTACAGGGTACATCCTTTGGTGATACTGACCCACGCTGAATCACAAGGAAACAGAACACATGGACAGATCAATAAAGAATAAAGACATTCAGTAGTGCTGTCTCCTGCTTCGCAAGCACAATGTCCCGAGTTCGATCCCCAGTACAAAAAAAAAAAAGAATAAAGACATTGAGTCAATAATAAAAACTGCTCAAAAAGTAAAACAAAACAGGACAAGATGGATTCCCAGTGAATTCTATCAAATATTTAATAAAGAGTAATCACCAATCCTTCTTTGGCTCTTCCAGAAAATTAAAAAGAAGGATCTACTTCCAAGCTCATTTTAAGAAGACAAAAATCATCATGATCCCAGAGCCAGACAAAAGAAAGGGAGGGAGGGAAAGATGGAGAGAGGGAATTGGGGAGGAAGGAAGATGGACTTAGAGTCCAATATCCCTGGTAAACTTAGACAGAAAAATGCTCAGAGAAATACCAGTGAACCAAGTACAATGGCACATTCAAAGGACTAAACACCACAATCAATTGAGACTAATCTCAGAGATGCAAGAATGCTTTAAAGTCCACAAATGATTCAATGTGATAAACCGCATTCACAGAATGAAGGACAAACTTCATACTATCTCGGTAGATTTGGGAGAAAACATTTGAAAAACCTCAACATCCTTTCATGATAAAATTATCCAAACTCTAGATATAGAAAGAAGGGACCTCAACAGGGTAAAGATCATGGACGACAAGCCCACAACATTATGCTCCATGGGTGAAAAGCTGAAATCTTTTCTTCTAAAGTCAGGCACAAGACTAGGAGGCCCACCTTGCAACTTCTATTCCATACAGCACTGGAAGTCCTACCTAGAGGAATTAGTCATGAGAAAGAAATCAAAGGCATCGAAATCAGAAAGGAAGCAGTAAAAGTTGTCTCTGTGTCCAGGTGACATGGCCTTACATATAGAACACCCTAAAGACTCCACTAAAACATTCTTAGAACTGGGCTGGGGATTTAGCTCAGTGGCACCATGCCTGCCTAGCAAGTGCAAGGTCCTGAGTTTGATCCCCAGTACCAAAAAAAAAAAAATGTTAGAACTAATTAACAAATTCAGTCAAGTTGCAGGAGAGAAAAATCCACATTTCAGTCAATTGCTTCGTTATACAATTAAACTATACAAAGAATGAAGACTATAAATAAATTTATAATAGCACCTCCAACAATGAAGTATTTAGGAATAAACAATCAAATGTATTTAACTAAAGCAAATTTATCTGTGCCATGAAATGAATGAAAGACACAAATAGAAGGAAAGATGCACCATGACATTGGATTAGAAGAATTAATATTGGTAAAATGTCCATGCTATTTAAAGCAACCAGCAAAATCAACGGCATTCCTATTAAAATATCAATGACATTTTCCTAGAAATAGAAAAAAAAAATCCTAAAATCCATATGGGACCTCAAAAGACTACCAATAGCTTCCCGTCTTCTGAAAGAAAAGTAAAGCTAAAGGCATCATTGAACCTGATTTCAAAGTATATAATACAGTGAAAGCAATCAAAATAGTATTATACTGCAACATGAGACACTCAAAACAGATTAGAGATACCATAGAAATAGGAACAGAACAGGGAGTCCAGATAGAAACCAATGCATATGTAGTTAATGAGATTTTGTCAAAGGCACCAAAATGCACACTAGGAAAAGGACAGTCAGTCTCTTCGGTGTGTGCTGCAGGGACAACTAAGTATCTACATGCAAACAAAAGCAATTGGACCTTTTTCTTATTCCACACACTAAAGTCAACTAAAATGGATTAAAGGCTTAAGCATAAGAACTGAAAGGGAAATAGCTTTAAAATAATAGGAATGAGGGAGATTAGGTAGAAAATTCCTTGACACTGGATATGACTCCAAAAACACATACAAAACTAAATTAAATTAAATTAAAACAAATAAGTGATATTCCACAAAACTGAAGAGTTTCTGCACATCAAGACAAATAGTCAACAGCCCTGGCATGGTGATGTACGCATGGCATGGTGACCTGCTATCCCAGCACTGTGGGAAGCTAAGGCAGGAGCATCACAGTGTCACACCCAGCCTTGGCAACTTCGTGAATTATGTAGACGCTGTCTCCAAATAAAAAGGGCTGGGGATATTGCAGTGTAAAGGCCCTGAGTTCAACACCCTATACCATACTACATAGACACACACACAACAACAACAACAACAAACATAAAGTTAACAAAATAAAAAGGTAGAATGTTTGCGATACATTTATCTCCTAGGAGTCTAAGATGAAAAATAGGAAAGGAACTAATACAACTTAATAATCAAAAGAAAAATACACCAATTTTAAAAATTGTTAAGGACCTAAAAAGAAAATTTTCCCAAAGAACTGCAAGTGGCCAGCAGGCAAGTATTTGCCTGTTTTGGTACTATAATGACGTACCTCAGGCTGGTAACTTTACAAGGAAAGAGCTTCATTCAGCTCAGAGTCCTAAAAGTTCTTGAGAATGGGGCTAGCATTGGCTTGGCTCTGGTGAGGCCATGTCACAATGGCAGGAGCACGTGTGAGAGAGAAAGATCACAAGACAGGAAGCTAAAGAGGGTGTCCCAGCCAAATCTCCTAAACATGAACCCTTGGGGGAATGCTCTATAACCATATACAAATCACAACAAGGTAGATGAAAAAGTGCTCAGCATCACTGTCAGTCAGAAAATGTAAGTCAAATCACAATGAGATACCACCTCGTAGCTGTTAGGATAATGATTCTCAAAAAGTCAAGTGATAACAAGTGTTGGCAAGGGTTGGAGAAAATGGAACTTTTATACTGTTCGTAGGGATATAAGTTTGGACAGCCTCTAGGGAAATCAGTATGATCTCTCTTTCTTTCTTTCTTTCTTTCTTTCTTTCTTTCTTTCTTTCTTTCTTTCTTTCTTTCTTTCTCTCTCTCTCTCTCTCTCTCCCTCCCTCCCTCCCTCCCTCCCTCCCTCCCTCTCTCTCTCTCTCTCTCTCTCTTTCTTTCTTGTTGTTGTTGTTTGAGACAGGGTCTCTCTATGTAGCTCAGGCTGGCCTTGAACTCACTATGTAGAACAGGCTGGCCTCAAACTCATGGTGATCTTCCTGCTTCAGCCTCCTGAGTGGTGGGACTACAAGTGTGTACCACCATGCCTGCTGTAGCATGATGTTTCCTTAAAAAAAAATAGGTTGAGGTTGTGGCTCAATGGGAGAGCATTTGTCTAATATGTGCAAAGCCCTGGGTTGTTTGATCCTTAGCAACACACACACACACACACACACACACACACACACACACACAAAGAACCACTATATGATCCCATCCCACTTCCAGCTATATAGTCAGAGGAATGGAAATCAGAATCAGAAAGTTCATAGTAAATAAGATATTGGGTCAATTCAGGTGTGGCTTAACAAATGAATGGAAAAGGAAAATGTGAGGGATATAGAGAATACTATTCAGACTATAAAAAGGAAGAAATCTATCCATTTGTGATAGCATGGTAGACCTAGAGGACACAATGCTGTGATACAAGCCAGACACAGAAAGAGGTATAGTACATGTTCTCAAGCCAGGTTTGGTGGCACATGCTTGTAGTTCCAGTACTTAAGAGGCTAAGGCAGGAGGATTGCCATAAATTCGAGGCCAGCCTGGACTACATAGTGAGTTCAAGGCCAGTCTAAACTATATAGAGAGATCCTGTCTCAAAAAAACCACCCAGAAAATTGGTAACTATGTTATTACTAACTAGTATCATATACCTAAAATTTGCTGAGCATGTCCCTCTGAAATTTGCTCATCACACACTCCAAAAATGATAGCTATATAAGGTAATGGATATTTATCTAGATTAATTGTGGTAATCATTTCATAATATATATGTATATCAAAATCTCAAGTTGTACACATTTAATACCTACAATTTTTTGTCAGGAAAAGAGATTGCAAAAGGCCAATACTAATATTGTTCTTTAGTTTAGCAAAATAACAATTTTCAGAATTACTATGAACTATGTTCACTTCTGCTATTTAGAATACAATTGTATCATATGATTCACATCTATTCTTTTAGAAGATCAGTTTTTTTAGGTATCCCCAGAAAAAAGGTAAAACTCACCAGTATGCTTATTTCTCAAAAAACATACTTGGCTGAGGCCATCTGACTTTAAAATCACATGTCATAACATGTCTCTTTTTTCCACATAATTTTTGTTTTGCAAATTACAGCTGGTCATTAAGTTTTAGTTCCATAAGGGCTGGAGATTTAGCTCAGTGGCACCATGCCTGCCTCGAAAGCTCAAGGTCCTTAGTTTGATCCCTGATACCAGAAAAAAAAAGTTTCAGTTCCATAGATTCTAGTATTTCCCACAAGTGGAACTGACCAAGGGGAACCCTCAGAGACCATCAGGACCAGCAGCTCTGCTGAAAGAGGAAGGCTCTCTCAGGTTTCTGCTGCACAGCGGCTGTCTGCCTTCAAGTAAATGATGAATAGTTACAGTCTGGGCTGCTCAAAGCCCAGCCAAGATGGGTTTGGAGTCCTACTTCTCAGAAATAAAACAGGTAATCAGACCTTCCCACATGCCTTCTCTGTCCTCAGTGTCACAGGACGAGACTTGTTCATTTCAAATTACTGTGCTCCAATAATGTTAGTCATCATTCACAAGAACTGAAAGGAAATCTACAACTAGTAGTAAGAAAATCTCAAACCCATATTTAATCGCTCAGTATAGTACTTAATTAGATTTTTTGACTACCTAATATTTACAAAAGCACTGGCCTGGAATCTGGAGATATGAGCGAGCTAACATTCTGACCATTTTCTAGAAGTTTCTGAATGGATTGGGGACCATTAAGGACACTAAGAAAGACACATCCTTCTCTGGGCCTTAAAAAATTTGAGGAAAATTTGGTTCTCTCACAGCTAGCCTATCTGTGACTGGCAGGCTGCATGTTGGAGCTGAGGACTAATACGGGAAAACAACTCCCCGTGTTACCATGTATACCCTTTAACATCTTTATGTAAAATATATATAATATAAAATTTACAATTTTACCAACTTGTACAGATTGTGTACAATTTGGTGGCATTAAGTACATTCACATTGTTGTTTAACCAAAACCACCATCTACCTCCAGAGCTCTTTCGGCTTCCCAAACTGAAACTCTGAGTCCCTTAAACACTAGTTTCCCATTCCTTCTCCTCCAGCCCCTGGCAGCCACCATCCTAGCTTCTGTGTCTATGAATCTGATGGCCCTGGGTACCTCACAGGACAAGAATTGTATAGTATTGGTCTTTTTACAACTGGCTTAATGTCTTTAAGGTTCATCCTGGTTTTTTAGTAAGGCTGAATCATGTTTTATTGTACAGATATATTGTATTTTATTTACCCATTCACCTGTCATGGACACTTGGGCAGCCTTCACTTTGTGGCTGCTGTGAACATTGCTGCTATGAACACAGGAGTACAAGCATCTCTCCAATACCCAGCTTTTGGTTCCTTTGGATATGTTCCCAGAAGTGGAACTGCTGCATCATCTAGTAATTGTTTAATTTTAAAGGAATAACTACACTATTTTCCAGGACAGCTTTACTGTTTTACATTCCCACCAAGAGTACACAAGGGCTCCAATTTCTCTATGTTCTGATCAACACTTGCTATTTTCAAACAGGTATTATTTTTTCTTTGCAATTCTGGGGATGGAACTCAGGGCCTCGCCCATACTAGGCAAGTGTTCTACCACTGCGCTAACTCCAAGCCCTAGATTAATTTAATGACTTTTAACCCCACAGAGAAGCAATAGGTCTCAGGGTCCACTGTCAGAGCAACACTCGTCCTCTTTCCCCACTCACCTGGGGAGCTGGTCCTTCCCGGGATGAATGCTGGCCAAGAGTGGGATCTTCCTGATCACCGTCTGCCCACAATCCACCTTCAGCCAGGAGACGCCAGGTGGGAGAATCCCCTGAGCCTCTTACGTGCATTAGGGTCAGGAGAAATCCCCTGGCCCAGCTGAGTCCATGCAATGGCAGATGCTGTGGTGAGAAAGGGTCACCCAGAGGGCTTCTCAGTCCCCCTCCCCCCTCCTCCCCTCCTGTGCCTCCTCCCCCTCCCCTGGGGTCTATGCAGGAAATCAGGCAAAGGGCTCAAGGAAATCCAGGCTTAAGGAGGTGGAGGTTCCCTTTTGTGGAGGCAGGGGAGTAAAGCGCTCTCCCTCCCTTCAGCCCTGAGGACACTGCCCTGTGTTCCTAATAACAGAGGAGCTTCCAGCTCTGCTCACCCCCAGAACTTCTGCCAAGGTCCTCTCCCAACATCCACTTTGAACAGGATCAGTTAGGTCTTCAGAGCGAGGGCGTCCACTGCCTGCTGAGCTGGGGAAGAAGTCTGACAGGGGCGGCCCCTGAGCTCCCTGAGACCCTGCCTCTTCCCCAGCAAGCCCAGCTTTCCGCCCTTTTCTCTGGACCAAGGCTTGCCTCAGCTGCGCAAGGCAATGGAGGAACCCTGGGGCGAGAGAGCAGGTAGCCCGGGGTAGGGGGGTTGGAGGTGAAGGACCTGCCTCTCCACACTGGTCCCCTTAGGAAGGGAGGTAGGCTTTTCTTAGGTTTTCTTAAGACCATCAAAGAAGTCCAAGAAGAAATTGCCTTATCGTGCCCTGGGGCGCTCCACAACCGGTCTTTGCTCGGGGGCGAGCGCCTTCTGCTGGCGTGAGTAGGACCCTCGTGCTGTGCTTCCCCTGAAGGCAGCACAGGCCTGGGGACAGATGAGCAGGGATCAGGCTCAAGCTTCTCCAAGGCAGACAGGCACTGAGGTACGGACATGTGTTGTGGAGCTAGTGGTTGTCATTGACAGTGAAAGGAATGTTTTCATTTACAAACACGGAGGTTAAAATGGACATTTATTTTATACTTGGAAAAGCTTCAATTGAGCTAATGTGTTTATGCAGGATAAGCCGTAGGTTCTTTGTCAGGCAAGAGGAAGCTGCTTGGACTTGGTTTTGCAAAATCGACCCACTCCTTATCCCTGTATAGATCAGCCACACTGGCACCCTGTCAAGGAAATGAACGTTTCTTTTCAACACGTTTCTTTTCAACAAGGCCAGATGCTGTTCTAGGAACAGGGGCATCAAGCCTGACCCAGAAGTGAGAGTCTAACTTTGCTTAGTTTTAATAATATACCCATCCATCGCTTAAAAAAGGTACACATTCTGACAAATGTGCAGATAGGTGACTTGGTCACTGTGTGAAGGTAACAGAACGTACATATACAAACTAAGACATCAAGATGCTGGCAATGTCAGGTGACATAATCTTATGGGACCACCATCATACATGCAGTCCATCATTGGCTGGCATGTAGCACATGACTGTAGAAGCAAAACCACCACCATTTTGTGAGGTCTGTTAAGTACCAGGCATTGTGCAAAGAGCATCTTCTCTACAAACAGTATTAGAAGGTACTGTTTTTATCTTCTTCACTGGAAAAAATTTAAGACTTGGGAAAGTGAGATGTCCAAGACCACATAGCAAGATTAAACTAAAAATAGAGCAGTTCATTTCTCAAAGGAGCAGAAAAACTAAGTTTGTCCCTTAAAATGACCCAAGAGAACTGGAAAAACATTTGTGCTCTGTAATTTACTAACAGTTTAATGCATTGTGCTTAAAAGCAAAAGTTGTTCTTCAGAGCTGTATTTCTGACACTGCTTCTTGCTTCTAGGTTAACTGGATCCATTGGACACCTCAGGTAGGGCAGGAAAGCTTCTTCCATGGACTCCCACAGATGTATCTCTGTTCTCTGCACCCTGGGCCTCTGTCCTTCTCTGAGTCTCAGTACCAATAAATAGCAAACTATTTCCCAGATCCAGTTCTGCCCACTGCCTGCTGTTGTATGGTCTACAAATAATAATAGTTTGTACATTTCTAAGTGGAAGAAAACATTTAAAGTAGTGTTTCATGTTAGATGAAAAACTGGATGAAATTAACATTTTAACATCTACAACTATATTTATGTATGTACTTTGTATATGTACATATGCACTGTCCTGCAGGTGCTTTTCTCAGTACAATGGCAGAGACAAGAAGTTGCAAGAGATCCCATGGCCTGTCAAGCCCATAATATTTACTGTTTGGCACAGAAAATGCAAAGTGCTGATCACTGGTGCTATGGTTTATACCTAGAAGTTGAAGTTCCCCCTAAAGCCTCATGCTCAGAGGTGGGGCTATATGAAGATGATTGAATTGTGAGGGTTGTATAGCTGACTTGCTGTTAGGAGGCCTGGTCTGATCAGAAGACGCTGGTACCTGAGGGGAGGAGTGTTTCTTCCTTCCTGGCTCCTCCCTTCGCTCTTTGCTTCCCTGCTGACTTGAAGTGAGCAGCTTTCCTCTCTCCAGACTACCATGTGGTTTCTATGTTTGAACCTGCCAAATATGAACTGAAACTTCTAAAATGTGAGCCAAAATCAACCCTTCCTCCTTTAAGTTGTGGGTAGCAGGTATTTTGCCCCAGTGATAAGAAAAGTAACTAAGACACTTATCTACACAACTGGTACCATCTTACCCCTTTATCAAAGGAAACTGTGTCCTTAACCAATAAGCTGCTGACTTCCAACAAGATGCTTATGTACTAAGAATTCTATTCCTCAATCACATCTCACTTCATTTCCTAAGCTGACATTCTCCTGTCACCCTACTAGCTCCTTTGCTACCAAGTTAAAATATATGACCTCAAGTTCAATGTGTGGAAGAAACGTTCTTTGCATTTTCAGTGCAAAGAAAGGTAAATGTCTCAAAAAAAACCAATGGTGACAAAAGAAGCAGTACATAGTGATGAAGGAGAGAAACAAAGTCATTGCTGACTCCAGGCTTGGTCCCAAGCCTTCAGGTGTCACTTCAGCTCCTTGACACCAGCTGTTATAGACTCAGGGCTCCAACAGCTATACACTTAACCCTCAGAAGACCACTCAGTGGCAGCTCTGTTCCTATCTTCTCCTTGTTACAAATAGGAAAATGAAGCCTGGGGAGGTCAAGTGAAGCCCAGATCATTAAGCTGATGCACATGGGTGATGGCATAGGAACATGTGCCAAGGCCACGAGGACACCAAGCCCACTTGGATCCACTACCTTATTCTGAACCAGGAGACTCAGAATGTCACTGTCAGTCCCTGGCCTTTCCATGCTGCTTCTCATTGGTGAACAGTGGTTAGGTGAACACATGGGATAATGACACATTAGAAGGGAAGTGACCTTCCTTACTATCTCCTAACATTTTCCCCCTCCTTAACATCCTACATGCATTGTATTTGCTGCAAATACCAACCCTAGATGGTTTATATGCCCTTTGCAGGTTTTCCCTAACACTTAAAAAGCCTTAAGAAATTATACAGTTACATATAGAATGAAAATTATCAGCATTATGGAATACAAAATTAAATATATACTCGCCACACAGTATTTTCCACTTTCCAGATCTGAGTAAGGAGAGGGAAGGAAAACTTGTTATTCCATTGCACACAAATATAACTTTACCTTCTTATAAATGCTGTGAATGCATTCATATCTTCTCTTTTGTGCATTTTCATATTTAAGTTTAGAAAAGTTCTCCCCAGGGTTTCTGTTTTCTTTTTCAGAATGTAAAAGGTTTAAGAGCTGGGGATTTAGCTCAGTGGCACCGTGCCTGCCTCTCAAGTGAAAGGTCTTAATTTTGATCCCCGTACCAAAAATAAAAATAATAAAAATCATAAAGAAACACAATGTAAAAGGTTAAAAAAAAAAAAAGAAACATCTTCAAGATATTCTGGGTTTCCCTAGAAACTCCAAATTTATTTTCCAACTTTAATTTAAGACATTCTGTATGAAACTGTCTTCCCTGTCTGCTCCTATAGGAATTCCTACACCAGCCAATGGGATTGTTTCCCAATGATAGGTTCTAGGTGGGAAAGCTTACAGGTGGGCCAACCGATTGTCTAAGCCCTTCTCACTGGGAGAAGCAGGGTCATTTCTACAACCTTCTACTCCTAGACTCTGGTCCCAGACCCAGGTGGGCTGCACAGAGCTGCTACCCTCACCTGCTTCTCCAACTCTGGCTGGCTCTCGTCCATCAGGAGACATCTGGGCACCAAATGACACAAAACTTCTTTTTTCCCCGTTAGTCTATTACATCATCAAAAATAAAGTATTAGAAGAGAGGAATGAGCACTGGGCCTTCTGAGGATGAGTTGGTGCAGGGCTCTGAGCTGTGCTCAGTGCTCCCATCCCAGACAGGCAGGTCCAAATACCCCACTTGTGGCTTCTCAGAGAAATGACTGTGTCTTGCTTTTTCCATCTGTAAAATGAACAAGGGTTGGTGTGAGAAGCAAAGGAAGTAGTATTAGACTGATAGAAACATTTCATGGAAACAGCCAAACTGACCTACAAGGCAAACCAAAGGCAACCTGAAGCCTGGGTGTGAGTTGTTAAGTTTTTCCCACACCTGGAACGAAATATCCAATACCACCTACTTAAAGGAAAAATTTATACTGGGTCAGTTTCAGTGTATTCAGTCTGTGGTCAACATGCTTTAGACAGAAAGGGTATAGTGGAAGGACCTGGGGGCAAAAAGCTGTTCATATAATAACAGCCAGGAAGGAAAAAGCTAAGAAGGAAGAATTAGGGAGAACACACCCTTTAGGCTGAGCCCCAAGTAACTCACCTCCAACCCAGCCCCACCTCCTGACAACAAATTTAGCCATGAACTCGTCAGTGGATGAATACAGCTCTCTCATGATCCAATTACCTCCAAACTCCCCACCTCTGAACATGAGACTTTTGGAGGTCATTTTAGACGTAAGCCACAGGAGTGGGGAAGCTGTGGAAAGGAGGCTTTCCTGCAAGAACTGAATCCTTTCAGCTGCTGTCCAGCCAGAGTGAACATGGCTCCAGGAAGCCCTAAGCCAGAGCCTTGCCCCATACAAATACAATAGTTTTTCTCATCCTCCTTGGAGAAAACAAGAACCTGAGGACCTTCAGAGTGGCAACCATTTATAGCAGTCACATTTGCAGGTGCCTTTACTTCCTTGTTTACTAAATCCCATTCTCTCTTCAGTTCTATGAGATGGGAACTCTTCCCCCAACTTGACAGATGAGAAGTAAACTTGCCCAGGATACACAGCTGTAGGGACAGAGGTGGAGTTGAAGGCAAGTGGACTCCTAAGTCATACTGCCAAACTGAGTTACAAAAACCCCAAAGGAGATGCAGAACAGTTTGTGCTGGCAGCTCCTAATGATCTAAGCTGTGTAAGAGCTGGACTGTTTAGCAAGGTTGCAGGCTGCATGGAGCCATCCCCAGGCTGTATGGCTAAGGTGGCCTTGCCCTACATCAAACACGTGTGCAGACTACATAAAGCCTCCAGGGCACACTACGCCTGCAGCCTCCTGGTCTAGGGTTGTCAGATCTACTCAGGCAATTGAGAGGTGTCAAAACAGGACGTGTTCACTGACATCTTCACAGCACATTATAAATGGGCTGAGAGGGTTTCTCTAAGGGCAAACTAGGTAATTCTCCCCGTACAGCACACCAGACCCAGCCTCACTGAGGATCATGGGCAGAGGCTCCACAGGGCTGTTTGTTGCTCTATGACCAAGTCTCCTGCACAGCCTCTGCTGCGCACTGTGTAAGGTCACAATAGCAGTAAGAATTCAGTGCCTGTTACTTTCTGTTGCTGAATCCACACTGATCCCTTACCAGTTTGGCTTCCCCTCACACAATCGTGTGATTTTTGGGTAGATGGTCTTAGTTTTCCTGTATGTAGTGCTTTTACAGGGCAGTCAATTCTAACAGTTTTGTGATTCATCTTGACTCTTCCCTCAAAGACAGTATTCTCACAAGAGCTTTGATAAACAAGGGACTGTTAGGGACTGGCCAGCAAACCTGTATGGCCACAGATGGAAAGGTCCAGGACTCAGAAATAAATGGTCGAAGATCAACTAGAGGTAGGCTAAGATGCACATATTAAGTGGGACTAGACCAAGTTCTCTTGAGCAGTAGCTGCTCCCTGCCAAGAAATCCTCCTGCACAAACTCCAATAAACGTTACTTTATTCCAGAAAGAACAGTGTATAGTGTCCCGGCCCGCGGGTAAGTCAACGGAGACCCTAGAGGGGGAGCGAGGATGAGAGGGGACAGGGGACACGAGAGATGGAGACAAGACAGGTTTCTGATCAAGTCTCGTTTATTGCAGAAGCTGTTACAACATATATACCGTAGGGCTAGAGGGGAGGAGCAAGAGGAGGGTACTGGGGCTACTTCCTTGTTGCCGGGTAGATTTGCAGCAGGCCCGGATATGTCCATAAAAGGCACTCAAGAGTTCTAGCGGGGGGGCAAGGCCCCCCACAGGTCCTCCCTTTAAAATTATAATTTTAGAAAGGCGTCAGGAGAGCCAAGCCTGCGGGGGCTGAGCCTGTCTTGGGTCAGAGCAACACACGTGTCTGCACCGTGCACCTTACCCGTCATCGGTTAACCAGAGAATCAAGGCTCTGGCACCTGTCTTAGGCGGCACACGAGGGCTCTCTCATTGCATGGCACGCTTGCTCAGTTGCCCGTCATTGGCTTGCCAGCCCACTCACCAGGTGGGGCGAGAACACTTCGCCACGGCAAGGACCTAATCGATGGTCCGACATTCGTCCTGGTCAGCCATTGCCAATCTATTATAGTAGACCTGTATGGGTGCTGTTTTTATTGCCTCTATCTGGGCTCTAAGAAAGGCCATGATTTTGTTATAAAGTACGGGCCCTAAAGAAATGAGCAAGAGTAGACCCAATAAGGGTCCCAGCAAAGGGAGGAGATAAGGGAGGAAACCATTGAGGGCCAGTCCAGAGGGGATTTTGAGTGAATTTTTGTCGTCATCTGTTTAAATCTTCCTGAAGTTCGCGAATTTTTCCCCTGACGATCCCAGATTTGTTGGCATAAAAACAGCAATGTTCATTTAAGGCTAGACTGTGAATAAGAGAGTTAAGCTACCCTGATTAAGCTTTTGAAGATAACCAATGTGGACATGCTACAATAACATATTCAGAACTTAACCAATATGAACGTTTTGTAACAACATATTTAGTGCTTAAATATCAAGGACAACCAATACAATCAATTTATAACATATTTAGATAATATTCATTGTGATATGTCTCCCATAAGATTATATAATATAAAATTTACTAGGGGGTCCCTTTAATGAATTAAGACCAGAATAATCATTTTCTGGGTGGCCACTTCTATATTCATCAAAGGGAGTTCCCATCTATAATCGTTTTGACAAACAATTAAGAATATATATCTTTTTATTTTATAACTGTTAATTGTAATTTGATTGTTGCGTGTGGGTAACAATGCACGTCACTTTCATAAAATAAATTTCAGTGGTACTTTGATCAATTAACAACCTGGGAAGAAAAGCATGTCTTTAGTTTAATAATATTATCTATAAGTCAATTTAACAATAGGCGAATATCCTTTGAAGAGGAAGGAACATATTGAGCTCAACTGTACAAACACAAACAACAGACAATAGACAAACATATAAGACAGTGTGTAAAATTAGGGTGCACCCAAATATAACTAGCCAAATTGAATTATACTATACTCTTGATGATTATTAGATTGTAATTGTAGGTGCCATTGTTAACTGGTTAAGATTGGACAACGTCAGGTCATCGGCATCATCAGCACACCTATCAACTTGTTTTACTAGGCGTTCTGGGAGCCACCTGGCTGACTTCATTTCCTTGGAGTAAATACACACCGATCCTCAGCCCCAGATAAGTACAGGATCCGGCCCGTGCCATGAGTGGTCCAGGGGGTCTTTCCACATCACCGAGGCAAATTGTCGTTGCGTCTCTGGTTGCCAGAAACGATTGGCTGCAGATAAACCTTTGGCATCCAAATTTAAGAAGTTAAGAATAAATAGTGCATGTGATATCAGATTTCTAGGAGACCCCTTAGTAGGATACCATTCCCCCTTTTTTATTTTGTCTAAAGTAATTTTAAGTGTGAGATTAGCCCTTTCTATAATGCCTTGTCCCTGTGGATTATATGGGATTCCCGTTATATGTGTTATTGTAAATTGTTTGTAAAATTTGGAGAAGCCAGAGCTGATATAGCCAGGACCATTATCTGTTTTAATTTGTTGTGGGCAGCCAAGCACTGAGAAGGCAGTGAGGAGATGAGCAATGACGTGTTTAGTAGCTTCCCCAGATTGCAGGGTGGCAAATATGAATCCACTATATGTATTAATGTTGACATGTATATATTTAAGATTTCCAAATTTAGGGTAATGTGTGATGTCCATTTGCCATAGGGCATTTGGAATCAAGCCACGAGGATTAACTCCCAGATGAGGTGTAGGAAGGTGCAGAGTGCACGTAGGGCAGGCCTTAACAATTTGTCTAGCTTGTTCTCTAGTAAGCTTATACATAAGGCGAAGCGTGTGAGCATTAAGATGATGGAATTGGTGTGCCTTCTGTGCTTGGTCAATCGGACTGGGGGCATCAGTATTTATTGAATAGGCAAAAGCCTGAGGTCTTGTGGCTAGGTCTGCTAAGCGGTTGCCCTCTGCAAGTGGGCCGGGTAGGTTAGAGTGGGCTCGAAGGTGCCCAATGAAAAAGGATTTGGATCGTTTTCTGATTAGATCTTGTAATTGGAGGAAAAGACCACCAGTCTGAGAGGCAAGTTTGATCAGTCCACATGTTTCTAATAAGGGAACAGATTGGGCAATGTAAGCACTGTCAGTAAAGAGATTAAAAGCTCAGGCAGGAAATGCGGTAAAGACCGCTATGACTGCCTGGAGCTCGGTTAACTGGGCCGAAGAGTGGGCGGTTTGGAACTGGACAATGTTATCATCCCACACATAGGCAGCCATTCCAGTGGAAGAACCGTCTGTAAAAACGGGTAGAGCCTCTGGCAGAGGAAAGCAAGAAGTGATCTTCGGGAAAATGAAGTCATGTCTGTTGGCAAAGTCAATAAGTTTGCTGGGAGGATAGTGGTTGTCCAATAACCCTGAATAAGAAGCAAGAGCAATTGGGCAGGAATCGGTGGTTTGTATAAGCCAATCGACCTGGTCCTTAGGGTAGGGTTGGATAATGACATCAGGTTCTTTTCCAAAGTACATCTTTCCATGGTCTCTGCCCAAGATAACTAGGTCTGCAACTGCAACATAATAGGGGTAAAAGACCCGCTTAGGGGAAACTGGGAGATGAACCCACAAAAGGGGAGCGGTTTGCCAAAAGACAGCAGTGGGAGAGAGGGAGGTTTTGCAGATGATATACTGTAAAGGAGAGTTATAATCCATAAAATTAATTGTTTGATTTTGAATGGCTTGTTCCACTGTACTGATGGCTTTGCGCCCCTCGGCAGTGAGCTGTCGAGGTGAAGTAGGGTGGTTATCACCTTGTAGGGTATCATAGAGAGGCTTCAGGTCATGTTTAGTGAGCTTTAAATAGGGCATAAGCCAATTAATGTCTCCTAGCAATTTTTGGAAGTCATTTAAAGTCTTAAGACCGTCCAGCCGCAAGGTAAGCTTTTGGGAGGAAATGTGACGTCCCTTCATCTGAAATCCAAGGTAGTTATAAGGGTCTTTTAGTTGAACCTTATCAGGGGCAATCTGGAGGCCATGAGATTCAAGTGCCCGTCGAAGGTCAGCATAACAAGCTAAAACCTCACTTCCTAATTGCCCCGCTACAAGGATATCATCCATGTAATGGATAATATACATTTGAGGCCAATTGTCTCGGGTGGATTGGAGTGCCGCGGCTACAAATGACTGGCACAGGGTGGGACTATTGGCCATGCCTTGGGGCAGAACCAGCCACTGAAAGCGCTGCATTGGGGTACAGAAATTGGTCGCTGGAAGGCTAAATGCGAAGCGTTTTTGATCAGCAGGATGTAAGGGAATGGTGAAAAAGCAATCCTTTAAATCAATAATAATCTTGTAATACCCAAGGGGAATGGCTACCGGCGAAGGGAGACCAGGTTGTAAAGCTCCCATGAGTACCATGGTTTTATTAACTGCTCTAAGATCTTGTAAGAGTCTCCATTTTTCCGACCGTTTTTTAATGACAAAAATGGGAGTATTCCAAGGGGAGTGGCTAGGAATAATATGGCCAGCATGAAGCTGTTCCTGCACCAACTGTTGAGCTGCTGACAATTTCTCCTTAGAGAGGGGCCACTGATCGACCCACACTGGATCATCTGAGAGCCAGGTAATCTTTTCAGCATGGGCCGCAGGAGTGTCAATGGCCCCTATGGAAAATGGCCTAGCCCTGCCCGAGGGGGCCGAGGGACAGGCTCAATGGGGTGAGTAAGGTTTGTAGGGTGTTTCCCCAGTCCCGTTCCTGGAATGTACCCATTTTTAAACATCTGCATAGTGACAATTTCATTGGGGCTGGAAATAATTATCCCCATTTGTGATAGTAAGTCTCTTCCCCATAGATTAATAGGTAACCCTGAAATGATATAAGGTTGAATGGTGCCCTGATTACCATCTTGGTCTCTCCAGGTCAGATCTTTGGCACTTTGTTTAGGATTTTCACTCTGACCTATACCCCCGAGATGGGTGAGGGTGTCTTTTAATGGCCATGCCTGAGGCCAATCCTCTCCCTTTATGATAGTTACATCGGCACCAGTGTCAACCAGCCCAGAAAATTGTCTCCCATCTAACCACAAGGTCACGAGAGGCTTTTGTGCTGAAAGTATCTCTGACCAGTAAACATCAGATGAGCCGAATCCCTGGCTGCCTCGGGCGTTGTTTAGAGCCTTATTAGAGGTAGAGAGAAGGGAAAGGAGTAGCAATTGAGCAAATCTTTGGCCTGATTGAATGGTATTAATAACTTTGGGAGAAGAAACCATAACTTTAATTTCCCCAGAGTAGTCATTATCTATCACTCCTGGGTAAACCAACAGCCCATTTATGGTACTACTGCTTCTGCCTATTACGAGGCCAAAAGTCTCTCTAGGTAAGGGTCCAAAGACTCCTGTGGCGAGGGCCTGGACTCCCATTTCTGGGGTCAATACTGTGTGGGTGGTGGCACTGAGGTCCAATCCGGCACTTCCTTTTGTGGCTCTGATGAGGTCTGAAATGGATTGCTGTTTATTGGAGCAAAATTGAGCGCCCCGTAAATTTGTTTGGAGTTGGGGGCCTGGGGCTGGCCCCCTTTCCCGTTTCCCGAATTCGAATCCTTAAGAGGGGGAAGGGGTCGGCCCTGGGCATCAGTTTTGGATCGGCACTCACTCGCCCAATGCCTCCCCCGATTACATCGGGGGCAGGGCCCGGGGGGCGGAGCATTGGGGCCCTGCATTTTAGTGGTCGGGCATTCTCTAGCAAAATGGCCGGTGGCCCCACACCGGAAACACTTATTGCCGACGTGGCGTTGCAAAAATTGTTTGACTGTGAAGCCTTGCATGGCGGCCGCCATGGCAAGGCCCTGTTGGTAGGCGGCCCCAATCTCAGAACAAAGGCGAATGTAGCCGGAAAGGTCAGTTTTCTTTTTATAGGGGCGGATAGCGGCCTGACAGGCGGCATTGGCGTTCTCAAAAGCAAGCTGTTTAACAAAATCTGTCCCTGTCTCCGCGCTCCCAAAAATCCGGCCTGCCGCCGTGAGAAGGCGGTGGACAAAGTCCGCAAATGGCTCGTCTGGGCCCTGCCGAATGTTAGTGAGGGAGGCACTCACGTCTCCTTTGGAGGGGAGCTTTTTCCAGGCCCTAGTGGCGGCGGTCTGAATCTGGGCATATAACCCCGCATCAAATTGTATTTGTTGGTCGTTGGCGGCGTAGGCCCCCTCCCCAAGGAGCATGTCAAGCACCCATCCATTCCCCGCCTGAGCATTGCGCCTAGCAGTTTCTCGGCAATTTTTAACATATTTAGATTTCCATAATAAATAATCACCTCCTGTAAGGGTGGCGCGGGCCAGAGTCTGCCAATCAATTGGGGTGAGCCAATTTTCTGCCACCGATTCTAAAATAGCCATGGTGTAAGGTGCAGTGGCCCCATATTGAGCTGCAGCCGTTTTAAATTTTTAATGACCTTAAAATCAAAACCACTGTGGTGTCTTCACGCCTGTCTCTGTGCGTCAGTAGTTTTAGTTACGGGAAAGGCTTCCGCATTTTTAAGTTTCAGGGATACTCCCGACCCGGATGGCACCCTAGGGGCCGCCCCTCTAACGGGGGGTCGTGGCTTAAGTTTGTCTTCTCTACGGACATTTTTATGGGCTTTGCCTGTTCTTAAGCCTTCAAGCTGGGTAATAAGTTCTTGGTGTTCCTTTTCTAACCTTATCTGTTCTTTTAGAAATTCTATTTTGTCCCGGAGTTCCTTTTGGGGATCAACAACAGGACATGCCAGAGTGGGAGTGTCGGGCCTGAAGAGATATAAGGAGGGGGATATCCGGAGTCGCCCCACAATGCTCCCCCCGCGGGCTCCTCCGACCCGGAGCCCTCTTGGGGCGGATCTGGGGGCGGAGGCGGGCCACGATAGGCTTGAAGGGAGGGATATAGGGGCGGAACCTTCCGCGAGGGTGGGGCTGTCCTAGAGGCGGTGGCGGAAAGCAAGGAAGCAGGGGTTCGGCGAGGCCCTGCCCTACAGGGCTTGGCAGGGTTCGTGGCCGTTTGGGGTTGGTCCGAAGGGACGTCATGTCCGTCGGGGGCGGGATCGTCGTCACTGTCAAAGGACATCAAGTCCTCTTCTTTGTCTGACAAAGAAGTCGTGGTCTCAACGGGCCTGGGCCCCGGCGCCATATTGGCCCGGGAGACTGCGTCAGAATCACTGGCGGGTGTCAGCCCCTTACCATCTCGGAGAGCTACCTCCCCAGCCTGTATAGCCTGCGCCACCAGTGGATCCCTCGCTTTATGAGAAATAATATCATTAATCAAATTCCAATATGAGAACGCCGCAATAGGGACCTTCCCGGGTCCGCAAGTGGCATAATAATCCTGGAGAGCTTCCCCCACCTTTTTCCATCTCTGTTCGTCAATGGTTCCCTCAGCAGGGAACCAGGGACAGAGATCTTTAATATAATCAAAAAATCTTAACAACTGTTTGACTGTAACCTTTACCCCTCGTGCCTGTAATGTCTTCTTGAGACCTTGCACAAACAATTCGTGCTGACTAATGCCCTGTCCCATAATCGCTGCTCAACTTACCGAGGTGCAAAAAGACGGCAGGTCCACGTCAATTGCAAGCCTCTCCCGTGTCGAGTGTGCTCTTTGTTCCTCAATCTTAATCTTAGGGCCCCTGAGCAGCGTCCTTCACTGGATCCCCCGTTCTCTGGCCGCACGTTGGGCGCCACTTGTCCCGGCCCGCGGGTAAGTCAACGGAGACCCTAGAGGGGGAGCGAGGATGAGAGGGGACAGGGGACACGAGAGATGGAGACAAGACAGGTTTCTGATCAAGTCTCGTTTATTGCAGAAGCTGTTACAACATATATACCGTAGGGCTAGAGGGGAGGAGCAAGAGGAGGGTACTGGGGCTACTTCCTTGTTGCCGGGTAGATTTGCAGCAGGCCCGGATATGTCCGTAAAAGGCACTCAAGAGTTCTAGCGGGGGGGCAAGGCCCCCCACAGTATAGAAGCTATGAGGGAGCATACATAAAGTGTGAAGCTTCCCACCAAAGCTTATGTTCACCCACTATCATCTGAAGGGTTTTTCAATATAAGCCCATGCCCTCATACCCAGTATGTCCAAATTAACTTCCTCTTCATCACCCCTGGAGACTGAGTCTGCTCAGCCTAACAAGAGCTCTTCCCAAGCTCTTATGCCTGACTCTACTACGGGATAGAACAGCTCCTCCTGGAGGGGACCTGGGAGCCTGGGATTTTGGGACACAAGTGATTTATCGGTTTTCATTGTCTCTTTCAACTACATTGATCAAAACTAGATGTCATCTTTTTTTTTTGGTAACGGGGATTGAACTCAGGACCTTGTGCTTGCAAGGCAGGTAGCGGCTGAGCTAAATCCCCGGCCTTGGATGAAATCATTTTTAAAAACACTGCTCCTAAGTGAGGAAAGAAGCAATTGCACATGGCCAGCTGAGTAACAGGTGGAAGCCTCAGCAGAGGGATGAGCAGGATGGACAGAGCCATCCTTCCAGATCTAATGCAGGTACAATGTGGCTGCCACAAATTCCACGACCATACAGAAGGGAGGTGTGGGGACCCAGATGCATGGGTTTTGAGGACCCACTTCCTGTCCTGTCTCCTGCATCCAGCTTTCTACTCTTGGAGACTGAGGTACCCCATCCCTAATAACAACAGCCTCTTCCCAAGTTCCTATATCTGATTGCTGGTTGGTCTGGTTATTGCTTTCAGTGGAGGCGAGCATGAGGCTGTGGGGGGAAAATATGTCAAGAACACATCTTCGAGTCCAGTAGAGGCAACAGTTAAAGCAAATGCTTATAGCAGAATAGCCACTTAGCAAATTTACTGGTAATTCTGTTTACATTTGAATGGTCAGTAATTTTCTATGTTATGACTTGAGTATAGGTGCCAACACACAAATGTGTGGAGAGGTCCATTTCCATTTTTTGAAATATATGATATGAAATTTAAAAAACACTCATGGAAACATAAAGCACTTGTTTATTATTGCTGTAACCAAGGCAAAAATCTCTTGAAACAATCAGCCTTGATAAGGGAAATAGAATCAGAAACAGTACTCAGAAATTTGCAGTTCATTCTCTGCTGTTGAGACTTCACTATTTCACACATACCATCTACCCACAAGACCTTTATTACACAGGAGGGAAAAGAGAGCTTGGAAGTTATCAAGTGTGGCTTGACCACTTGCCCAGCCCTTGACTTCAGACCAATCACCCCTTTGAACCCATTTCATCCTGTTTTTAAAAAAACATGGGAAAGGGGCTATAACAAACCTGCCTACACTGAGGATCAATTAAGAGAACATGGATGGAATTGCAGTAAACTCTAAAAGTTATACAAAATACAGTACCACTAATGCAAGGCAGGAGGGTTCATCATGGAATTCTAAGTTTGTGGAAGCCTGCACAACAGTCACCCAGAATCCTGGATCCTGGGGGAGGACGGGGGAGAAAGGATATTAATAATCAAGTCTCCAGGCTCACTAAAGAAGTATCTGGCTTGACAAGCCATGTAATATGAACCCAACTATAACCTAGAAACACTGTCAGTTTTATTTTACCTTAATATACATTTATACAGGCAATAATAAAAAGGCTAACACAACAATTCAGTGAGTTTTACCTAGTTTCAAGACTAATGCATGCAGTTACAAATTGAGAGGTAGAAACACTGTATTAAAGACCTTAAAAAATACAAACATATAAACAAATGTTAAAATTAACTGCAAGAGTTTCATACAGATAAATAAGGTTAAAATTACATTATTTTGTCAAAGTAAAGGAAAACCATGTTTGTTTGTTTCTATCAGTACATTAATGCCAAAAGAGCAATGCCAAAGAGCTTCTCTGTGCAACTGTCAGAGTTCAGATTATTTTAGGTAAAAGGATTAGAATAAAAGGATTAAAACTGGTAAAATGGTTTATTCAAGTATTCAAGCAGGTAAAAAAAAAGAAACCAAATAATATACAATGTAGGAACCATTCAGAGGGATGTTAAGTTAACTGCCTGCATTCTCTATGACTAGATAGTTGGTGAACTGTCAGGATTAACATGGAAAAATATACATTAGGCTGGAGACAGCTGCACATTGTCCTAAGAGAAAACACACTTCCTTTTTCAGTAACTTCACGTAGAAACTCCACATCACTAACAAGTCTTTACTTTGTTTCGATCCGATGGAAATTCTCAAGAATATCTCTGCATTCATGATAGTTTTTCTAATACTGCCCAAATAAACCTAGCCCTTAATACACCTAAGGTTGGGGCCGGGGATTTAGCTCAGTGGTTTTGCCGCCTGCTACGCAAGCACAAAGCCCCAAGAGTTCGATCCCCGGTACCAAAAAAAAAATACACCTAAGATCACAGGCATCAATGCACATTTTGCATGCACAATAAAAAATTCAAACAAAAGCAAACAATTAGCAACTCAAAATACTATTGAGATCTGTTGGTGTCAATAAACAGGTAAAAACAATGCAAAGGTTCACATGAACACAAGTTTCGACCATCTGAAAGTTCAATAGAGATTATATATGAATTCTGGAAAAGGTATATGTATATAATCAAGTAAAATATTTTAAACAAGTCCATTGTGCCTCCATTAGTTTTAAACTGCAAAATCCAATACACAGTTGTTCTAATAAATTAGTGCAATATGAAAAATTTTGGAAGATTAACATGTCCATATTAGATCAAATGGAAAATTTCAAAATTTCCTCCAACAGGATCTTTTGCTTCTTCTTAAACTATTTATTTCCTCCTGAGCTGTCTGAAGATACATGCTCCGATTCAGACAAACTCATGCCAAATATCAAACTGCCTGGTGAGATGTAGATTCTTGCTTGTATACACCTCCGCAAACATGAAATTTTACACATTGCTCTGTGAACTGGGCAGAACGCCACTCACTTTCTTTCATGTTTAATTATCTGTAAGAATAACTGTACTCATAAATCCAGTTCTAAGAGTACATTTATTGTACAGGTTCAAACTGGGAGCCAAGTGGAATACTTTTACTTCTGCTTCTACAAAGAAAAAAGGGAAAGGGGAGTGACTTCTTCAATAAGGCAGATTTTCTACAATGTAGCTTTTGGATTGTTTTCCTTCTTGAAATTGCTGCTTATTCTTTGGTAGTCACAAGTTAAGAAACTATAGTTTTCTGGGGATGGCTGACAGGACTGAGCAGTAATTCCAAACATATCACCACCTCACGCTCGCACACAGGCCACAGGCGAGCTGGCTGCTCACACAGTCCCAGTGCTGCAGCAGAGTGCTGACAATCTTCTTTCAATACTAGATTTATCTAGAAATAGAGTAATAAAAAATTAAATTCATAATAAAGACCATTTATGTTTTCAAAACCAAAGACAGAAGAACTAAGGAGAAAAAAATCACAAACTCTACTGACATCATCAGCCCTATACTATCTTTGCCCCAAAGATAACAGAATGTGAATACCTTTTCCTCTTTCTGGCTGGTAGCAGATTCCATATGATTGCTAGTAAGTGCTAAACAGACCAGCATGTCACATAGAGAACCTTTCGATTTTAACAGTTAGCTTAGCTTGCTTACAGAAGTGTAAATAATTTTACAATAGTCATCCTCCTGTGGCTATACTAAATGTGGCATGACTAGGTACACCCTACGACATCCACCACCCGTTCCTCCTCAAAAACAAGATTACTGGGCTTGTATTTGATAAGTAGTAATGCCATCCTGGTAGGCTATCAGTCTCCACCTGCTATCTACATCAAATCTGCAGTACATAGGATCTTTATAGGAGTTTTTAGGAACTAAGATTTTAATGATAAAAACAATGTTCTCTTACATTTACCAGCACGTATTTGCCAACAAAATAATGTGTAGAAATCTGAAGACTAATGACAAAAGCTATCCATGTTTCATATTCATTTCTAATCCTTACAACTCTGCAAAGTAGGCACCATTATCGCCTGTCTTACAGAAGAAACTAAGACCACATAAAGGTTAAGTAATTTGCTAAAGCTGGGAAAGCCAACACAGGCAGTATGATTCCAAACTCTAAACTTCTTCTACTACACCTGTAGGAGACAACTAAATTGGAATCAATAAACACCACTTATCCTCAAAGGATATGAGCCAAGATGCCCAGTGGATGCCTGAAACCATGGATTATAACAAACTCTATCTATAAGTACTGCAGCACCAAGACAGTAAATCTGATAACTGAGATGGCTAAGTTGGCAGGTGGCATATATAGCATGGACACTCGAGACAAAGATGGGGCACAGCAGGATAGCTCAAGATTTCATCATGCTACTGATCAGAGCAGAACAAAATTTCAAAATTATGGACTGCTTCTGGAGATTTTCATTTAATATTTTTAGACACTGGCTGATGTTGGGTAACTGAAAATTCCAGAAAATAACACAGATAAGGAGAAATTACTGTATACGTCAGCTTACATTTATGTACATTTTCAATATCTGCAGGATCCTGTAAGATCTTAGTAAGGCCTTCCAAAAGAAGGGCTGCCTTATGGTAGCGATAAACAATATCTTCTGTCTGTTGAAACATCTCATCCAGGGCAGCAGACTGAACCTGGAAACAGTCAATAAGAACGAGCAGATTCTCAACTTTTCCAAGAAAAGAGAAGTTTATTGAGCCAATACAGCCTTAAACAGCTTTAAAATTAATACATTTTAATGAAATGATATAGTTTGCTAAACTACATAAAACTTGAAAGATTCTTCAGGATGAGCCAAAATAAACGACCAGCTTTTTTTTTGGTACTGGGGATTGAACTCGGGACCTTGCACTTGCGTGGCAGGCAGTGGAACCACTGAGCTAAATCCCCGGCCCAAGGACCAGCTTTTTAACAAAAGATCTACATAGCCTTCTGGTATGCAGGGTCATGATTTAAAATTTACACCAGAACCCTTCTAAACTGACTCTTCTATGACTTCATTAAAAGTTTATTTTAAACATATGCTTTCACACTAGGGTATCGTGGCATTTCATTAAAGTACACTTTGTTACAATATTATGGTTAAATTATGTTAAGAGTCATCTGTTAGCTTATTTTTCCAGTCAAAGAATTTTCAGGTATAGTCTTCATTTGTGAATTCAGAGATACTGAGTACCTACCAATGTGAGGCAATGAACATACCCCAAAAGAGTGCTCACAATCTAAAGGGAATCTCAAGGGAACATGCAATTCTAATTCTAAGGGGAACATGTTATATGGGAGGAAGCATTGCATGGTATGGATCACACAGGCCATGCATCTAACCCCAACTATGGAAGGAGATTAAGGAAAGCCTCTAGGAGCTGATGTTTAGCCCGAGTAATAAAAAAAGGAGCATGAGGGTCGAGACTTAGCTTAGTGGATCCGCCGCCTGCCTCTGCAAGCACAAGGTCCCAAGTTCGATGACCAGTACTGAAAACAACAACAACAAAAAAACCCAAAAAGAACCCCCAAACAAGCAAAAAAAAAAAAGGAGCAAGAGCCAAGTGATGGGAAAGGTAAAGAGGGGCTTTCCAAAAAGAGAGGACAGTTGTAGTATTTATAGGTTTTCCCAACAGCATTCTGATTTTCTCATTAATGATTAAATGCCAGAACTCTCTCAGGAATTCAGCATCTTAATTTACTTGTTAGCACGTGTCCTATTTCCTTTACAAAAATAAATTCACTTACGATAAAGTACTAAAATGTATACAGAAAATTGGAGCCATGAAACAGAAAACGATAAATGTAACTACTGATACCTCTAAGCTTGCTAACTAGACACAGCATAAAGAACTCACTGGAATTACAAGGCTACTACTATCAGAAAGGAAAGAAGCAATATAATTTCTGATTAGAAGACATTTTTCCTGGCACAATTTTGTTTTGTTTTGTTTTGTGACAAGGTCTTGCTATTAGTCCAGGCTGGTCTTGAATTCACCATGTAGAACAGGCTAGCCTCGAATCTACAGCAATCCTCCTGCCTCAGCCTCCAGAGTACTGAGATTACAGGCTTCTGCCCCTGTGCCTGGCCTGGCACAATAGTCTTAGGCAGTCTTTAATCAGAATGATACAATGTGTATTATTCCTTTCAATGGTATAGAATCATGTAATGTATATTATTCTGGTCAGTTTATATTGCAAAGTTATTTTCATATGACTGTTTTAATGGCTTTCAAAAGAAGGACAAGAGTGTAATGTCAGTATAACTCAGAGTAAATAAATGGAAATGTATTACATTAATGTGGTAAAAATAACATCTCAATAAGTAAAATTTTCCCTACTTACTTCAGAGCTCCTATTTTTACCTATAATTCAGAGCACAATTTTCCCCCAGTAGAAACAGAAAATAGATTATTTCCAATGTTACAACCACCAGACAATTAGAAAAGCAGATTCTCCTTGGTGTCCATACTTCAATAGTAAGTGGAACATTGGAGAACTTGCAGGTTGAGTAACAAAGCAGTATTTTTTCTTTTATTAAGCAAAAATTGCCAGGGATTTAGCTTAGTGGTTCTGCCACCTGCCTCAAAACCACAAGGACCTGAGTTTGATCCCCGGTACCAAAAAAGAAAAAAAAAAAAAAAGATTAAGCTATTAAGCAAAAATTAGTTCATTGGTTGGTTGGTTGATTCATGTACACATGCAATGCTAGGAATCAAACCCAAGGCCTCACACAGGCTAGGCAAGTACTCCACTACTGAGTTATACCTCCAGTCCCCCACATTTCTTAAAACAGTAGAAAACACATAAGCAGAGCCAGCCAATACTTTTAGATGCAAACTATAAAAAGATGAGCTAACACCAAATGTCAGCAAAGTTTAACAGGGGATATAATAAAATGTTTTTATTAAGAGGAGTTTTAGGGCATACTGTACATTCTTTTAAAAGGACAGATAACGTCAAGCAGGTGTTCAAAAAACACTCTCAGAGATAAGCATTTTAGTGCTACAAGATATTAAACCTTAAAAATAGTTATCATCTCAGGGCCGCGGGTTTAGCTCAGTGGTACCACACCTGTCTTGCAAGCGCAAGGTCCTGAGTTCAATCCCCAGTACCAGGGGGGAGAAAAAATAAAATAGTTACCATTTCCACTGCACAATTATAGATGAGTTTTTCTGCAGTTACACTGTTGATTTCATCAATAAATCTCTGTTTGTCAGAGAAGAAGCGATTCAGCTTTTCTGTAAGTTTCTTGCACATGGTGATGCAGAATTTATATCGCTCATTCAGATTTTTCACAACTGGAAAAAGTTGAGATGGGAATTGATTTTTCCCAGAATAACAACACAATGACACAAACCCTTCCTGCTGATATAAGTGACACCACATGACCACTGAAGGAAAGTACTGTTAATCAGGTTCTACGATCTCTTTTTCAGTATGAAAAGACAGCCCTTCTGATTTCTTTCTGTACTAATAAATGGTGAAAATCCAACAAATAGCCATGTTTTCCCCTGTACAGAATAATGAGCAACAGTTATTCCTCCACAAAAATTTTCTCTCTTGGGATGAGAAGGGGTGACTCCAGGGCCATGAAGCCTCATGCTGACATCTGTTTCCATACCTTGTTTCACAGCTGTCGACGGGCTCAGCTTCCCAGACTTGATCTGGGCTTTGGCAAGATGCAGGGAAGCTGCAAGCAGCTGTGTTGCTTTCATGTATAACACCAGCTGCTCCACCCTCCTGCACCAGGAAGACAGGAGCACAGTGTTATCTTTTAAACCAACTCACCAGACTCTGCATACCACAGATCAGCCCACCATTCATATAGCCTTTCTAAGGGAATCTCCTATGTTTTTTAAAATGCACAGATAACTCCTAAAGGGAGAACACATGGCTTGGAGAAAGATCTGTAAACTTTGAAAACAACAGAAACACTAAGATAAAAATCCACATCATCTCCTCCTCATCAAGTATCTTCAATGGTATAATTTACAGGAAAAACACAATGCTAGGGTTGCACAATAAACTCTGAGCTCATACAGCGACATCTTATATAATTACATAACTTCTAAAGAGATTCCATTGAAGCTTTTAATGATGAGATGTGATCCTTAGTAAATAACAATACCTATGTCTAAGGCGCAAGTTTACAGAAAACAGGAAGAATCTAGAAATAAACTACAAAAGGACACATACCCCCAGTCTTTGCTCAGCTGGCTGATCTGGTCTACAACCACACTCTCCTGAATCTGGTACAAGGATACGGCAGATGTGCACAACTCAGGATTTCCTCCCTGCATGGCTGTCAGGTCCAGCACACACTCACTGAACATCAGCATCATGTTCAGGTGGCGTAAAATGTCTGTGTGTTCTCTCTACAGCAAAGACAACATCATGTCTTACATGATATTAAGAATTTCTGTATAGGGGCCGGGGATTTAGCTCAGTGGTTTCGCTGCCTGCTCTGTAAGCCCAAGGACCCGAGTTCAATCCCTGGTACCAAAAAAAAAAAACAAAAAAAACAAAAAAAAAAGAATTTCTGTATATATTCTGTATGTAATATTTTTCCATTCTTATGAATGTCAGAATGGTCAAAGACTGCCATTTTTAAATTCCAGAAAGCTGGTAAGAAAAAACCCACAAATGAACCCACGTGGTTGTGTGTATGTATTTATTTGTATGTATCAGAGCGCCTACATAAGCAGGCTCCAAAGAGAGGAGGTCACTGTGCTTTTACCAGAGAAAAAAAAGAATATGAACAATTAAATCAATACATGTGAGTCAAAGATCTCCCAGAATAGATGTCAAGATTGGAAAGATAATCTTCCCACCAAATCACATTTTTTTTGTGTGTGAATAAGGTCTGGCAACCAGGTTGGCCTTGAACTCTTTGGGTCAAGTGATCCTCCTGATTCTTGAATAGCTGGGACTACAGGTGTGTGCCACCATGCCAAGCTCTTAAATCACAGTTAATAGTTTAGGGGATTCTACTGACTTATCATTTCAAAAATGCTTTTAGTTTCTGGTATTTTTTCAGTTAACAGTGATTTTTAACAGCAAAACTCTAATTTTCTATAACCTTTTCATTTATTTAAAAGAGGAGGTATTAATTTCCTTGATACAAACATTTGACAATGTATGCATGTATCAAAACATCAAAGAGAAATAGGTTTTTGAGATAAATAATAGCAGCTTCTATTTATTCTATTTAGTGTTCTCCACAAATATACAATTATTGTTTGTCAAATAAAAATAAAATTTTATTCAAAAATAAATAAAAATAAAAGAGGAAGCATAGGAAGACATAACGGCATTCTGAAGAACTATCACTTAAAAATGGGTATTCTAAAATTAGTCTTGAGATTTGCCTTTAGTTACAAGTATATTCTGAAATTTGAAATAAGACTAACAATTTCTCAGTCCTTTTATGGTTAAAAGATCAGACATGGTACCACATGCCTATAATTCCAACACTCAACAGGCCAAGGTAGTAGGACCCTGACTGAGTTCAAGACCAGGCTGAGCAATATAGCAAGACTCTGTCTCAAAAAAGAAAAGAAAGAAAGAAAAAGAAAAAACATAGGAATTGTTTTGCTAGAAAGAGGAGAATAAATCACTCAGTTTTAGAAAGTCTTTCTGCTCTATGATGCACAACGTCTATGTGCTCCAATACACTGAATACATGCTGGAATAGAATATATGTCTTATTTGATAGGAGACTGAAAAAAGTCAAGAATGAGTTTTGCAATTTTAGATTGGATTAGATGAATTTTGGGAATTGGTACTAAATTACTACAAAATGACTACCTGAATTTTGCATGCATAAAGTAGAAATGTTAGGTCTCACATGGAGAATTTGTTCTTCTTTTGGCCTAGAGAGCTCATCATTTTAATTGAAACCTCAGGCTAAGTTTAACATTCAAGAATCAGGGACTCAATGCATTACTCCACTGAGTGTTGTCCTTGGGTCAAGAGTAAGGAGCTGAACAGGCACAGCTCTGAAATCATAATAAAATGAAATTCTCTGGTTCTACATTTGTGCTCAGCATGCTTCAGGTTATGTGCAATGTGTTTTTTCCTATAGAACTGGATCCAATGAGGGGAAAGGTCTGATATACAAACATAAGTATACAGTCTTTTCAGCTAAACTGGCATTATGATCAAACTCAGGACCTTGTCCTTGCGAGGCTGGCAGCGGAACCACTGAGCTAAATCGCCAGCCCATGGTATATTACTTCTAAACTTAGATGTAAGTACATTATTTTTACTTTGTGGAGAAAATCTTGAAAATAAAAAGGTGATTTTAAGGTAAGATTATGCTTTTAAAATCCTAAAACAAACAAATAAACAAACAAACAAAACCCCTACAAATAGTAAAGCTTTGAATAAAAAAATTTAAGGAAACATAATATATATATGTCATTTCCCATGAACCAAACATTTCTATGAATGTCACCATCAATGTGATTTTAAAAATACACCAGTAATATTTTTTTAAATAAAGAGAAAAATGTGGAGCTATTCAAATGTATTTAGCTCTTATATCATCACTAGAAAATTTATGTTACATCAATATTACATTAATATTCTACTAGAGTCTCCTCTACCTCCATCAGTGTCTCCTCCGGCAGTTCAGGGGCTTCAAAGGTAATGAGGCCCTCTAGGCTGGGGGGCGAAGTACTATAAGGCACGTATCTCAGGCTGGGAGCTGCCTCTGCTCCCGGTGGGGAAGAGCCCAAGCCTGGCCCAGGTGGGGAGCCCACACACACACGGCCAGTGGCAGAGCACAAGGAGCCTCCCGAGCTGCTGGATCCCACTGCAAGGAAGCACAGGACACAGCACAGCACCCAAGTTAGGTTACAAGGGAGTTTCACACCTACTCCTCCTATTTATTGAGTAAAACTTACTGAAGTAATAAAGGAAATACTCAAGGAAAAAATCCTTAATCCCTCATCAAATTTGAGCATATGAAGTTTTTATTTTCCATGTTCTCTTTTTACCTTGTCTATATGCATATTTATAGACATCATCATAGCCAGTTTTCTTAAAGTCTATTCTAAAATTCATATGCATTTCTTTGTTGTTCCATAGACTTCATAATTATAAAACTCCATAAATGCATAGTAGTTCAGGGGCCATTTATACTATTTCTGTTTTTTTTTCACATTACAAATATCACTGCAACAAAATGCATAGTTTTTCCTTTTGAATGCCTTCTACATGGTAAGTACTCCAACATGGTATTACATAAACAGAATGGAACCACAGATCAAATATTATAAACATTTGTACAGCTCTTCCTAAACACTGACATATTACTTTCCAAAGCAGCAGCTATAAGCACAGATATCACAAAATTTCAACACTGGGCCTTATACTTTTAAAACTGTTGGTGCATGTGGCCATGGCACTGCATGCCTATAATCCACTGAGGTAAGAGGATCACAAGTTTGAGGCCACCTTACCTCAACATAAGATCAGGTTTCAAAATAAAAAGGGCTGAGGACATAGTTTAGTGGAAGAGCATCCCTGGGTTCAATATGGAGTACCACACTCACACCAAAAAAGTTGGCACAGTTAATAGACACAAAATTTTATTTTTAAATTAAAATTTTTATTAAGATTTTAATACCACTTATTGCGTATCTTTTGTTTATTAATGTGATATCTTGATTAGCAACCTACGTAGAATAAGAGAAATTAAAGGACACAAGGTACAGCACATATGACGATGATAATATATACTGATTTGAAGTCCTATCCCAATACTTTCTTAATGGATAACAAAAATACGTATTAATCTGTCTAAATATTTATATTATTAAGTGCAAATATAGGGATCTAAAGTACAATACAAAATAAACAAAACAGGTTTCTAAAAAACAAAAAAAGACATCATTTTAAAATAATTTGTTGATTAAATAATAATATTAGAATAAGACTTCAGGGCTGGGGATTTAGCTCAGTGGTTTTACCGCCTGCTGCGCAAGCGCATGGACCCGAGTTCGATCCCTGGTACCAAAAATAAAAGAGAGAGACTTCAACATAGCTGCTGCTTTGAGGAGAAGTCACATTTATAATATACTTTGTATTACAATAAACATGACATATGAATATATAACATGTTTATAGATTAATATATTCAATATATATCATTGTTTTATACTTTACAAATGCTTTTCCCCCCACAAACGTTGCTTCATATGCTCCTTGTTTTTGATACCAGGGATCGACCTCGGGTCTTTCCGCTTGCAAGGCAGGCGGCGGAACCACTGAGCTAAATCCTCGGCCCTGCTTCATATGCTTCTTATAACTTTTTCAGAAAAGACTCATTACCACTTCACTGATAAAGAATCTGGAGGCAGAGAAGTTAAATAATTTGTCTAAGTTACAATATTACATCCAAAATACTAGCCACAGATTGTGCCAAGATAAACATTCCTCACCTGAGGTGGTTCTTGTTCGAAGGACCATATGAGTACAAATAGGGGCCGTGGCACTGTGTGGAGGAGACCCCACAGTGAAAAGGACAGCCCTGGAACTTGCGACTGTTCCTGCTGATGGTGCTACAACACCGCAGGCTCCTGCAGAAGCTACAATAAAGAGTTAATAAAATGGCACGTTACCTAGTGTTTCTATTACTGAGAAACTTTGACTTTTATGTTAGTTTTTTAGTGAAAAGCATTTATTTAAATCAGAAAATTCTATATATTTCATTAAAAATATTTTAGTGTAATCTCACATCTGTCAATCTTCATAACAAAGTCTATATTCAGAGTTACTTTTGAACATTTCTAAAATACATCAATTTCAAATCACATCTCTTGAGGATAATTTGAAAAAGCAGAAACCAAGAACTGAGCCGGGGATTTAGCTCAGTGGTTCCACCGCCTGCCTCGCAAGCGCAAGGACCTGAGTTTGATCCCTAGTACTCCCCACAAAAAAAGAAACCAAGAACTGAGAATAAAACATATGGTTAAGCTGAATGGTGATTAGGAGTCTCCATAGCTATACAGTTTAGAAAGATAAAAGAGAGATAAAGTACATTTATGCCTTAGAATCACACCCTTAAATCAATCAGGAAAGAAAGGAGGTGGGACAGGTTTCAAAAGATTTGCCGGGCTAAGGTTGGGCTAAATGAGGAGTAGGTGAAAGTCCCCATCCACCAAAATGTAATCAATAAAATTTGTTCAGTCTTTTCAGATTCAGGTATCTGAAAGACTACATTTATGGGACACAGATGGGGGCAGGAGCTAATACAGACCACAAATAGAAAAGAGAACACTATAACCAAGGGAAACATAAAACGTTGTAGCATCACTCGCTTTTTCAATTATTTATTTATAGTGCTGGAGATTGAACCCAGGGCCTTCGTACTGAGTCCCTTTTTGATTTTAAGACAGTCTCCCTAAATCGTTAAGTTGCCCAAGCTGGGCTCAAACTTTTGATTCTCTTGCCTTAACCTTCCTAAGTGCTGGAATTACAGATATCTGCCACCAAGCCCAGCTACTTGCTTAAAGTTGATTTTAAAAATCTCTAATTTTTGGAGATCACATCTTAATTTCTTCGGGCCGGGGATTTAGCTCAGTAGCAAGCGCAAGGTCCCGAGTTGGATTCCTGGTACCAAAAAAAAAAAAACAACAAAAAAACCCCCTAACATCTTAGTTTCCTACTAGCTTTATTGTAGATTGTACCTTTGACTAAAGGCGCCTAACTGGTTAAAATTATTCTACAGCCAAGTTGCTTTCTGTTCTCATTCTCTGTTCTGTATCTTAAATTGTAAGGGTAACTATTCTTAAGAAATAAAAGTAAATAGACATGAGTCACTGAACTTCTTAATCATTAACTTTTCTTCAGACTTAGTGAAAACAGGATATCTGACAACTTTCAGATAACAACAAAATGTGCATTATCTACCACAAAAAGCATCAGTTGCTAATCCTATTCTTTAACTCAAAGTAGGAAGTGTAGATAATCTTAATTTGAAGGAAAACAATGTGTTCGTTCATTACAGAGATTGACCTGGAAGATGAAGGTGGATTATTATCACTGGATGTTCTGACAAAGAAAAGCCAGGAGGATGACAACAACAACAACAACAACAAACCCACTGAGGCTTGATGGTTATCAAGCCTGGATGCAGGATTCAGCAAGTAGTCTTCTGGTCCACTGCCCCTGCTCCTGTTTCCCCTCCCTATAAAGGCCTTGTTTAGCCCTGAGTTCCCTGCTGGAGTGTTGAGAACAGCTGCCCCTCCCATCTTCCAATGTGCTAGTCCTTGAAAAAAAACTAATTTCTTTCCCACCAAAGCCTATTTCTGAGTATTGGCTTTAAAGAATAGCTGGGCTCGAGTCTACCAACAACATTAAATCAAATACAGAAGAAAACTGTCTCAGTGCCCTCTTATCTACAACAGAACACAACAAACCTAAAGCATATATCAAGAGAAAAAAGAAAGAGCTCATAAAAAAATTCTAGGGAGCAAGGGAAAAATAACTAGAAATTATTTAAAGAGCACCTATTTTTACACAGATGTATAAAATGTTTAGAGAATTCTTATTTAATGAGATGCTTTCAAGGTTTTATTTTAAACTGTTTTTTTTTTTTTTTGGTACCAGGGATTGAACTTGGGTCCTTGCACTTTGCGCAGCAGGCAGCAAAACCACTGAGCTAAATCCCTGGCCCAAATGATGTTCCTGAGGTTTTACATTCTTTTTTTTTTTTTTTTGGTACCGGGGATCGAACTCGGATCCTTGCATTTGCAAGGCAGGCAGCAGAACCACTGAACTAAATCCCCGGCCCTCAAGGTTTTATTTTAAAAGGTATAAAAGGCTACTCATTGGTATATTTTAAGACCCAGGGTACTAATTATTTTTTTTGAAGGTCTTAAGTTTTTCCTATTATCAATAGTTTTTATTTTCCAAAAAATTTCCAAAGAAATGTAAAAATGTGTAATTTTTTAAAATGTCATGTGCAAGAGAAAACAAGTTGTCAAAGATGTATTTTATGCCTAAATATTCCTTAAGAAAATCTAGTTTCACATCTATTAGTTTGGATTTAAATTATAACACACATTTACATAGAATAAACTCAGATAAGCTGTTTTCAAAAAGTATCCTAACTCCTAGCAACTTTGTGACTTTTGGCCAGACACACACACACACACACACACACACACACACACACACACACACACACATATTCTTCCAGATTTCAGTCTGAAGAGCTCTGCAGGTCTGCTCACCAGTGAAATAACTGTACTGATGAAAATGTTTTTTAAAAACAACCACTCTGGGACCGGGGATTTAGCTCAGTGGTTCCGGCACCTGCCTCATAAGCACAAAGTCCCGAGTTCCATCCCAGGTACCAAAAAAGAAAAAAAAAACAACCACTCTGGCTCAGAGGCAGAGCACTTGCCTAGCATGCATAAATCCCTGAATTTATCTCTAACTCAGCAAAACAAAAAAATAGGAAGAAAAGCAGATTGTGGAAATTGTCCTAAGGGCATACAAGAAAAAAAAAAATTATTCAACCAAATCTACACCTCAGTAAGAACTGTCTGGCCTCTACTCACTGGGCACAAGTTCTAACCTAGGCCAGCAGATTGGGGCCCTTCTTGGGCTAACCTGTGCAAGTGGAGGCAAACTGAGAAGACCAGAGGCTTTTATCTCCACCCAGTGCCCAACTGACAAAGCTGAGGTGTCCCTCCAAGAAAAATGGGCCACTATTTTCAACCCCAGCTCCAAAGCAGTGGTGCAGAGATTTTCCCCACCAATGGAGGAGGCATGAAACACAATTTTTTTTTTCTTCTTTTTCTTTTTTGAGACAGGGTCTCACTATGTAGTTCAGGCTGGACTTGAAATCACTAGGTAGCCAGGCAGGCCTCAAACTCATGTCCATCCTCCTTCAGCCTCCCACGTCCTGGGATTACAGTTGTGCGCCACCACCCCTGGCCTGGAACAGAGAATTCTGAAGATCTCTCCAAGGCACTTTACTTTATGTGAAACAGGTCATGGAAGATTCAAGACTAAGGTGCTGTCAAAAATGATGAAGATTTTGGCAATAAACAAATACAGAAGAGGCTGGTAGCTCCATGAGAACAAGGTAAACAACAGATCATCTAGAAATTTACCACAGAGAACCAGAGAAAGACATAGCTAAGAACACTCTTGTCCTGCAAACAAGGGTCAAAGGGTCTCCTCAAAGACTATTCCTGCAAAAGACACAAGAAAATATTTATTTCTTGTGTCATCTGACATCATCACAAAAAGGTGAGTACAGTTCAATAAAATATTTTGAGGGGGTAAGAGAGACTTCATTCACATAATTTTTATGATAGTATACTTTTCCTGTTTTTATTAATTGTTGTTAATCTTTTACTGTGCCTGATTTATAAATTAAACTTCACCACAGGTGTATATATTTATATATAGTAAAAACAGTACATACAAGGTTTGGTACCATCACAGTTTTAGACATCAACTGGAGATCTTGGAAAGGATCCCCTGAAGATAAGGGGCAACTATTATACAATAACAGAAATGAAATTCATTACAGGAGCTCAGCAGCAGATACGAACTGGCAGAGGAAAGAATTTGTGAAGATGGATCGATAGAAATTAGGCACTCTGTGTTCTACCCCACAACATCAGAATATATATTCTTTTCAGTTGCACATGGGACATTCTTCAAAATAGACCACATACTAGCAGATAGAACATACTTAAGGAAATACAAAGGAACTGAAATTGTCCCATGTATACTATCGGACCATAGTGCAATGAAATTGGAAATCAATGGCAAAAGAAACCAGAAGAACTTCATAAACACATGAAAATTAAATAACACCCTCTTGAACAACCAGTGGGTCACAGATGAAATTAAAGAAGAAATCATAGGGCCGGGGATTTAGCTCAGTGGTTCTGCCGCCTGCTTCACAAGCACAAGGACCCAAGTTTGATCCCCGGTACCAAAAAAAAAAAAATAAAAAAATAAAAATAAAAGAAGAAGTCAGACAGTTTCTACAATTAAACAATAATGACAGTACAACATACTGGAACTTACGGGATGCAATGAAAGCAGTCTTACGAGGGGAATTTATAGCAGTGAATACCCATACCAGGAAAACAGAGCGGGCTCAAATAAACAACCTAATGTTGAACCTCAAGCTTCTAGAAGAAGAAGAGCAAGTCAAGCCCAAAGCTTGTACAAGGGAGGAAATTATAAAAATCAGAGCAGAAATTAATGCAACAGAGACTAAGAAAACAATACAAAGAATCAATGAATCAAAGAGTTGGTTCTTTCAAAGACTACATAAAATTGACAAATGGGAAGAAAGTGTTCAAATGGGAAGGGAAACAAGGGAAGAGGGAGAGAGAAAGGAAGGAAGGGACAAGAAAAAAAGGGAAAATAGAAGGAAAAAAAGGGAAACAAAGGGAGGGAAGGGGACATAAGGGGAGGAGGGGAGGGAGGGGGAAGAAAATAAAATTTATTAAAATTTTTTTTTTAAAGTATGCACTCTGTAGAAAAGAGAGAAAAAGAATAAAGCATAATTGATCCTTGAACAAAATCAAGTTAGGAGACCAACCATCACACAGTTACAAATTCAAGGAAAACTTTTAGCCGGGCATGATGGCACATGCCTATAATCCCTCCACTCCAGAGGCTGAGGTAGGAGAATTGCCACAAGTTTCAAGGCCAGTGTGGGGTACATAGCAAGTTCAAATCCAGTTTGACCTACAAAACGAGACCCAAGGTAAAACACACACACACAAGAAACCAAAAACAAAAACGCCAATCCAAGTATTTTTTGACTCCCCAAAACTTTACTAATAGCCTGCTGCTGACCACAAGTTTTACTGATAAAGCTGATTAACACATAATTTGTGCTTTATATATGGTAGTGAAAAATACACAAGAATTATGAGCTTTGTGACAATATGCAGTTTTTTGCACCTAATTTTAATTTTTATTAACATAATATGTTTACTTATTTATGGAGTATGGCATTATAATTCTACACGTTTACAATGTGTAATGATGAAGTCAGGATAATGAGCATCCCTATCTCATCAGATATGATTTCTTTGTGTTGAGAACTTCCAAATTCCTTCCTGTGTAATTAGTTGACATGTGTAATTAATTGTTCCAGGCTACAGTTATCCTACTAGGCTACAGAACATTAGAACTGTTTCTTCCAATGTTATTTTAGCATCCATTATCTACTTTCTCTTTCCCTCCACTCTTCCTATCCTCTAGTGAGCTGTACTTTGCTCTCTACCTCTATGTGATCAACATGTGGTATTTGTCTTTCTGTATTTGGCTTATTTCACTTAATATAGTATCTTTCAGTTCCATCTATGTTCCTTCAAATGACAGAACTTCATTATTTTTTTTCACTGAATATTTCATTCTGTATATGTACATCACATTTTCTTTATTCATTCAGTGGACACTTAGGTGGATTCCCTAAGACTGCTGCAGTAAGCTTATGAGTACAGATGTCTTTTTAACACATTGATTTCATTTTCTTTGCTAGATCATATGGTAGTACTATTTCTAGTTTTTTGAGGCATCTCCATAGTTTTCCATAATAGTGGTACTAATTTACATTCTCACCAACAGTGAGAGTTCCCCTTTATCAGCAGCCTCCTCAGCAATGGTCTTTTTGATAACCATTCTACCAAATGAAATATCCCTTAATTTACATTTCCATGATGATTAGTGATGTTGAGCATTTTTCCATATACTTGTTTTCTTTTGAAAACTGTTTCAGGTCATTTGCTCATTTTTAACTGGATTATTTAGAGACTTTTGCTATTAAGCTCCTATTATTCTGAATACTATACCTTCACATGATTGTTTGCAAATATTTTCTCCCATTCTACAGGTTTTCTCCAGCCAGTTGTTTCCTTTACTAGATAGGTTTTCAGTTCCATATACTCCCATTGCTGTATCTTAGCCAAAAAAAATCTTTGCCTACGCCAAGTTTTCAAGTATTTCCTCTATGTTTTCTTCTAGTAGTTTCAGATCTTACTTAATTTAGGTTCTTGATTCATTGAATTGATTTTTTTATAAGACACAGGGGTCTACTTTCACTCTTCTGCATTTGTATATCTGGTTTGCCCCAGGACCATTATTGAAGAGCATCTCCTTTCTTCAATGTATGGTCTTGGCATTGCAATATACAATTTACTAGATAAATGAACTGTTCAAGAAGAGATGACATGAACATGGCATTTTACGTGGACCCTCACAACATTTTAGCTGACTGCATTGCTAACAGGCAATAACCATGAAATTATTACAGTAGGACATTATGTACTGGAAGTTAATCATATGCAATTATGATTTAGTATTATATCCTTAGGGCTGGGGATTTAGGTCAGTGGTTCTACCACCTGCCTCTAAAGTGCAAGGTTCCGATCCCTGGTACCAAAAAAAAAAACAACAAAAAACTTTACATTTCTCTTGACTGTGAACAGCATCATGTACAGTTTTTGAGTGGATAAATTTTAATAAATTTTAACTTTCTGTAACATATTTGTGTATATGTTATACTAAACAACAAAAAAAGATTATTATCTATATATGTTTGCATATATTTGTGACAAATGTTTTTATACTTTTTAAAAAAGTTTTTGGATAATTTTAGGCTACAGATTGTTTTTTCAAATTGTTGTAAATCTTCCTCTCTCCCAAAAAATCTTTGTACATATAGACCCTTGGAGTTCAAACCTGTGTTGTTCAAGGATCAACTGCACAATGAACAAGAAAAATATGGGAAACTATTAAGTGTACCAATATATACCTAACAAGAATATAAGGAGGGAAATGAATAGGAAAAAAATTCAAATATATACAATGGCTAGAAATTCAATAAATTTGATTAAAAAAAATTATATAGCACAAAAGCTCAATAACTTTCAAGTAGGATAGAGGCAGAGAGTTACCTCCAAACATATCACAGTAAAACAGTGAAGGACACAAACTAAGAGAAAATCTTAGGAGTTGAAAGAGAAATATAACTTGTCATATACAAAAGAACTCAAGAGTAATAGCTAACTTATGATCAGAAATAGTAAAAGCCAGAGAAGGTAGTGTGATAACAGATTTAAAATGCTGAAAAAGAACCAGGCATGGTGGTATGGAAGCAGGACTTTAAAAAGAAGGAAAAACAAGTTTCTCCAACATAATTAACTCCTCTTTAGTCTTCCCTCTCCTTGTGGCTGCTGTTCTTTGTCCTGTCAACTTTGTTCCTATAAGTAACAGTTTCACAACATCCTGCTTCTATAACAGCCTGTTTCTCTTCACCTGACCTGGCCCACCAAGATGTGCTAGGTTGCGAATTATCAGTGTTTGAACAACTGCCTTTGTTCTGCTTCCTTAAACTTGCTTGTCTGCCCACAAATTCTGCATCATTAGGTAGAGCAAGCTCCCTGTGACCACATGTATAAAACTAGAGCCCTTCCTTTGTGCTGGGCTCACTCAGCCTTTGGATTTGAATCTGCTGAGCCGTTGTGCACCTAAATAAATCCTTCTCTTTCACGCACTGGTCTCTCTGAGCTCTTAAATTCTGCAACAGAACACATCCATATAGTCTTAACTGCTTTTGAGGCCAAGGTGAGAAGACCACTCTGTCTCAGTCAATGAACCAATATTTTTTAAAGGTCTGAAAAAGCCTGGCCTAGGTAACTTTGTTGACTTAGTAAGACCCTGTCTCAAAATGAAATTTTTAAAAAGTGGTGAAGAAAAAAAGCTGTCAACTAAGAATCTTTTTATCAAGCAAAACTTTTTAAAAAATGAAGTGAAAACAGACATTCCCAAATACAAAAAAAAAGCTGAGTTAATTTACTGCTATAAGACCTGGTAGTCTTACAAGAAACAGCAACAGAAATTCTTCAAGTCAAAAGCAACTGACCCCAGAGGGTAATCCCAATCTAAATGAGAGGAAAAACAAAGAGTAGAGATAATGGTAATTACTGTTTATAATTATAAAACACATTATAATCACATCCTCATTCTACTTTCTTATCTTGAATTATTTAAAAAGCAATTTTATTATACATATATAACTGCATTGTTGGGTCTCTACCATAAAGAAATCCAGTATATTTGGCAACAGCATAAAGAAGGCACGTGGGAGCAAGTTGTATTGGAGGAAAAAGATAACACTAGATAGGAATTCGAATCCATAAAAGCAAATGCAGAGAACTAGAAATGACAAATAAGGTAATACAACATACTATAAATGCAAACTTATACTCTTTTCTTGCTTCAGCTTTACATGACATAAAATTATATAAAGTAATATAACAATATATCACTGATTTTCTACTACATACATAATATTTATAACAATAATAACACTAACAAAAGTGGGACTATAGTACTCAAAGGGAAAAGGGAAGAACAATGTGGGAGTAATGTTTCTGTTAGTGGAATCAGGTTAGTGTAAATCGGTAGTTGATTGTGATGTAAACACTAAGAAAAGTACTTTCAAAAACAGTGAAAATCTTCATTCAAGGGATCAAAATGTGACACTACAAAATATTCATTTAATACAAGAGAGAGCAGTAAAAAAAGGAACAAAAGAATAGCATGACATATACAGAGAAAAGTAAAATGCACAGGTAAACCCAACTAGGTCAAGAATATTAAATGTGAACAGACTGAATAATCTAATCAAAAGTTTGAGATTGTTAAATAAACAAGATAAACTATATACATCTACAGAAGACGTATTTTAGTGCCAAAGACACAGCTAAACCAAAAGAAAAAGGATGGGAAATGAAGTGCTCGCTTCAGTAGCACATATACTAAAAAAAAAAGGATGGGAAATGACACATAAATAAACCATCCTAAGAATTACATTGGACTTCTCTTCAGGAAGCACACAGGTAAGAAGGGTCCAGTAAAATATTAACTCCTACAGTATTTTCTTTGGATTAGAAAACCATATTTAACCAGATATGTTGTTGGCCCAGGTGTTCAGAAAGAGAATCAATTTTTTTTTTTTCTGTACAGGGGATCGAACTCAGGACCTTGCGCTTTCGAAGCGGGCAGTGGAACCACCAAGCTAAATCCCCAGCCCCAAGGGAATCAATTTTTAAAAATTATAGAAGATGGGCCGGGAATTTAGCTCAGTGGTTTCGCGGCCTGCTACACAAGTACAAAGACCCAAGGTTCGATCCCCAGTACCAAAAAAAAGAATAAAAATTGCCGAAGAACCAGGCATGGTGGTGCACACCTGTATTCCCAGCTACTCAGGCAGCCGACTACAGCTTCAAGGACAGCCTGGGAAGCTTAGCAAGACCTGGTCTCGTAATTTTTAAGAAGGGCTGGGGATATAGTTTAGCACTTATACTTCCTACCCTTAGTATGAAACTATAGGGGAAACTATAGTAGGAAGGGGAAAAAAGAAAAAAAGAGAGGTTAAAATAGATCTCCAAATTTAAGTATACATAATAATCAATAATCACTTGAAGATTGCAGGAATTCATCCCCCAGTATTTGATTAAGCAAGTCTGGTTTAGGTTTGGAATCTCCATTTTGTTTTTGTTTCTTCTAACAAACAGTTTAAGTAATCTAAATGGTTTGTGAACATAATAGTCCCTTGAATCCTTGAAAGGTTCAGGGATCTCAGTAACAATGAGTCTTTATAGGGTCCAGGTTCCATAATAGAAATGCTAATCAGTACATGTATGTTTAGGCTAACTTTGGCCCTCATGATCCTACTAATAAAAAATAACTTAGGTCAGATTTCCTTCCAACTCATAGGCTGCTGATCATCAAGACATTAAACAAGCCTCTGTCTTATCCAGCACGGAGAAACAAGAGATGACAGGGATGACCTCAGGAACTGTGAGATAATACATTTCTCTTGTTTAAAGCACCAATCTTGTAGTAATTTGTTACAACAGTAGTAAGAAACTAAGACATATGCTTATAAATTATTGGCCTAAATAGAAAACAGACTTTTCTTACCTATATCCATTGGTCGCTCTGTATTGAAACTATCTGTGCTGCCTTGGTGTCCACCTAAAGGTGCCTTTATTTGTTGATCTGATAATTTTCCAGTACTGACAGATCTAAAAAGATCAGTGAAGTTAATAACAGAAAAGTACACTTTTTAAGACTAGAGGAGTTAACAGGAAGTCAGAGAACAAGGACAAAAAATACATGCCAAACAATTTGGAGTACAGATAAACTTCCATAATCAAAATAAAAGACAGAAATAGAATATTCAAGTTCAGGAAGAATTCTGTATTTTCACACTTATAGGATGTATTTATGGTTTTCAGACATTCTAAATGTATACAGTATATATTAATAATCACATGGCATTGGGCTGGGGATGTAGCTCAGTGGCGCCACACCTGCCTGGCAAGTGCAAGGTCCTGAGTTAGATCCCTGATTAAAAAAAAAAAGAAAGAAAGAAAAGGAAAAGAAAATAATCACATGGCATAAACCAGTTACTGAATAATATGGTCTGGTTGTTTTTATAACAGAAATACATTTATTTTGCTATTACAGTTTTCATGTTGAAGGCTAGAAAGGAAACAGTCTTTTACCTGCCAAACACTGCCTTGTTCTGCTGCTCAGATCGATGCCTCTCACTTCCTTGTACTAAGAAGCAATGGGAACATTCCCGTGGGTCATTCCCATCTTTGGACTGCCCTTCAGCAGGCCCGTGGCGTGTGACCAAGGCTAACAGGTTGGAAGACGCTTGTGTTTTAGGGATTTTGAAAGGAGCTGTGGTCTAAAAAAGCATATGGAAGCTAGTTAAATGTCTTGCATGAAGTGTTCTGAATTGGCAGGCGGTATACAGCATGCTACTCAGGAATACAGGCATTGGAATTAAGTCAGACCTGGATTCCAATATTGGCTCTACTAAGATAAATTATCATTATTTGCAGATGACCTGATTCTCTACATAGAAGACCCCAAAAGCTCAACCAAAAAACTGCTTGATTTAATAACCAAATTTAGTAGCATAGCTGAATACAAAGTCAACACTCAAAAGTCAAAAGCATTTATGTACACAAATAACAAAGTCACTGAAAAAGGAATTAGGGAAAGACCACCTTTCACAATAGCATTGAAAAAAAATGAAATACCTAGGAATCAATCAAACAAAGGAAATAAAGGACCTATACACAGAAAATTACAGCACTCTGAAAAAGGATATCAAAGATATCAGAAGATGGAAAGATATCCACTGCTCTTGGATAGGAAGAACCAACACAGTGAAAATGGCCACACTCCCAAAATTGTTATACAGATTTAACGCAATCTCAATCAAAATTCCAACAGCATATCTCATAAAAACATCATACTACAATGATATATGCATACCATGTTTACAGCGACAGTTTGTAAGAGCTAAATCTTGGAAACAACCCAAATGACTATCAACTGATGAATGGATAAAAAAGATGTGTTTTTATACAAGAGTACTACTCAGACATAAAGAAAAACTTGAGACATTTATAGCTAAATGGATGCAACTTGAGACTATATCAAGTGAAATAAATCGTACATATACACATAAATATCGCATTGTCTCTCTGGTATGAGAAACTGAAAGGGTAAATAAGGACCAAAATGTATAACAGATAATATGAAAGAGGAAGAAACTGTTCAAAGGGAAAGGGGGGAAAGGAAAGGAAAACGGACAAAGGGAGAAAAAAGCCAAGGAAAAAAGAATGCAAACAAAGCTTTTGTAAATAAGGGGGGAGGGGAGGCTGAAGGGAGGAAAGGGGATTGGGAGAAAAAGAGAAATCAAGATATATCATGTCAGAAGCTCAGCCGGTCCCAGTACCTGCAAGGAAGCTCCCCACCACCATCCCAGGCTCCTAGGGCAGAGAAGCTCAGCCGGACCCAGCACCCAGAAGGAAGCTCCCCCACTGCCATCCCAGGGTCCTAGGGCAGTGAAGCTCAGCCAGACCCAGCACCCAGAAGGAAGCTCCCCCACCACCATCCCAGGTTCCTAGAGCAGTGAAGCTCAGCCAGACCCAGCACCCGGAAGGAAGCTCCCCGCCTCCATCCCAGGCTCCATCGGTAGAAAAGCTCAGCCAGTCCCAGCACCCGGAAGGAAGCTCCCCTGATGCCATCCCAAGCTCCTAGGGCAGAGGTGAATCACGTGGGCACCAGAAGCACCCCCTGCCCCCCGTGGAAATGAGAAGACACATAAACAAGCCTCAAAAAACAGACTTCCAAATCACCTGCACCAACCCCAAAGGGAAACGAGATGGAAAATTCTGATACTTAACCACCTGGACTCTCTGAACTGGCAACAAGAGAGGATCTGGGAAAAATGAAATCAGATATACTTACTCAGATAACAGCAAAGATTTTGCTCATGGTGCAAGACATGATTAATAAATCTAGAGAGGACACAGATTAAAAAAAAAGAGGATCTGAGGAACATGATGGAATCCCAACATAGGAAACAAATGGAATCCATAAAACAGATACAAACACATTTCCAAGAGATTAAAAACTCCATCGAAAGTCTGCACAACAGAATGAACCAATCCATATGAGGATAGAATTTCACATATAGAAGATAAGATTGCAATTAGTGAGGAGGAAAAGAAAAATTGCTTTAAAATTGTAAGGGAACATGAGAAATCAATCCAGCAGCTGCTAGACGATGCAAAGAAGAATAACGTAAGACTGATTGGAGTCAATGAAGAAAGAGGAGAGAGTGCACATGACATAAAAAAACTGTTCACAGAAGTGATGGCAGAAAACTTCCCAAGCAGGGGAAAAGAACTTGACATACAGATAAGTGAGGCATGTAGGACTCCAGCTAGCCTTAAGAAAAAAAAACTACACACAGGCATAAAATAGGATTCCAGAAATCCAACAGAAGAATAAAATTCTACAAGCAGTGAGAGAAAAGAAACAAATCACATACAAAGGAAAGCCCATCAGAATCACAGCAGACTTCTCAATGCAAACCCTCAAGGCAAGAGCTTGGAGTGATGTATTTCAAGCCCTAAAGGAAAACAGCCTCCAAGCCTCCAAGCCAGACTGATGTACCCTGCAAAACTATTTTTCAAAATTGATGGAGAAATGAGATACTTTCATGACAAAGAGCACCTCAGGAACTTCATGAATACCAAACCGGCACTCCAAAAAAATTTAGACAATACCCTAGGAAAAGACAATGAGGATCACAATCCCAGGAAACCCAACAGAATGAATCCCTTGGGCATGACAAATTAAAAGCAAAGGGGGAGAATCCAACAAAAAGAAAAAGTCATCACAAGGCTTTTAAAACTTTTAACTTCATCTCCCTAATGAGTGTGTAATTCAATCTTATTACTGTACTGATTAGTATTTTTCTGATTCTAGAATTGCACACCATTCCTTGTGCTTTACTGGCTATTTATCATCTTCTTATGTCTACATTTTAATTGGGTTGTCTATTAATGAGCTCTAAGAATTCTTTATATAGTCTGCTCATAGTTTATATGCATTGTAAATATGGTCTGTTTAAGGACTACTTTTCATTTTAATGATTTCATTTAAAGTTCTAAATTTTGATGGAATCTCATTTATCAATTTTTTTCTTTTATACATCATGTTTTTTGTATCCTAGGTAGTTCTTGCCTACCCTAAATTCATAAATATTTTCCCTTATAATTTCTTCTTAAAGTTTTATACTTTTAGGCTTTCTTATTTAGGTTCATAGATCCATTCAAGTTATTTTCATGTATGGAAAAAAAGGGTTGAGGTTAATTTTTTATACACGGATCCCAGGTGTTCTAGTGCCATTTGCTGAAGACACTGTCTCTTCCTTGGCTCTTGAATCAAGTTTATGTTCTATAAAATGGTAATGTTAAATAATCTTTCAAAGCTCAGTGGACCATATATGTGTGGTTCTATTTCTAGATTCTCTGTTTTATTCAAATGACCTACATGTCTTTCCTTACACCAACAATGCCTTGATTACTGTAGCTTTAGAAGTCTTAAAATTGGGTGCTAAACATCTTCCAACACTGTTGTTTTTGTTTTTGGCTTTTCTGGGTCCTTTGTACTCCTACATAACTTTTAAAGTTCAATATCCAGTTTGTCATTTATAGCAAGTATACACAGACCTGAATTTTTATATATTCCTTGTGTTTTTTAATCCTGCTAAATTCAAGTACAAGTTCTAGGGGCTCCTAGAGAGTTCTTAGTATTTTCTCTGTAGATGATCATTTCATCTACATATAAAGATTTTGCTTCTGCCGTGCCAGTCCTATCCTAGTTGTGTCATTTTATTGCCAGACTATTTTGATTTAGACCTATGTTTCAAAGTCTAATGGACAGATGAAGAGTAGGCATATATGCCCTTGTTCCCCACTTTAGAGAGAAAGCATTGTATCGTCTCCATTCATAGAAGGAGTTTTTCTTGGAAGTATGGAATACATGTCTTTGATCTGTTGAGAAGGTTCTGTTCTACTTCTAGTCTCCTGATAGCTTTTACCATGAACAGCTGTAGAATTTAGTCCAATACCCTTTCTCCAACTAGTGACAGGATCATATGGCTTTCTCCTTTCCTCTGTTAAAATGATGACTTTTGGGGGCAGATCTTCCAATGCTGAACCAACACTGCCATCCCTATAATAAAACCACTTTCTACATACCCCCCCCCCAAAAAGATATATTATGCATAGGTAAAACTCTCTTTGATAAATGTGATCATTATGTATATGTAAACTGTACCAATAAAATTAATTTAAAACACTGATTCTTCTCTTTGTAACATGTTTTAAGCTCTATGAGCCTCAATTTCCTTTTCTGAAGATTAATAGGATCACACATATACAATATTCAACAAGTTAAGTTTTTACACCGTGCCTAGCACATAGTGAGTGCTCATCAAATTTAGGGCTGTTAGGATAGGGGATTTAGCTCAGTGGTTCCACCGCCTGCCTTGCAAGCGCAAGGTCCCGAGTTCGATCCCCAGTACCAAAAGAAACCATTTATGGTTATTCTTATCATGAATCCTTTCCATAAAATATTATACCAGTTTCACAATCTACAAAATGCTTTCAGAAACACACCTTAGTAGGAGAGCCAATGATTGTTGGTAAAGGATTTTTAAAGAACCAATCAGAGCTCCGTGGAGATGATCCCATGTGCTTGGTGGGGGAGGTTCCAAGGCTGCCAGGCCGACTCGGCTGAGGTGAGTAGTTGTACCCAGCCCCAGCATGGGATGGGCACACAGGGTCAGAGTGCTGTTTTCTGAGCTTCTGCTTGTTTTGATAGATGTCAGTGAGGGTGGGGGCGCTTTGCAGCCTAGCACCCAGTAAGAGAGACTGCGGTGACTGAGCCTGTGGCACTGGAGAACCTACCAAGAAAATGAACGTAATAGTAACCCAAAGTGAGGAAGTACAAGGCAAAACCCTAAGAAATTAGAAGACAATTATTAGTGAGAATTCTGATGAGTGTCTTACTTTTCTTGAGATAGTCTAATTACTAACTAGGCAAACTTTACAAAATAAGTATGCCATTGTATTCTCAGGAGATTTAATGACAATGGATAGATCGGCTGTTTTTAGCTGTGGCTATCAACTCAGATTAATGCAAGGTCTGAAGAGATCTATAAATTTAATGGTTAAAGGAAATAAAAACAACAAAGACCTACATTGAACAAGATGATTTCTAATCTTTATATGCACCACACTTGGGTATATGAATGTAATTATTCTCTTTTCTTACATAGCAACTAAAATAAACTTTCAAACTAACCCAGGATAACCCCTTACTAAAAAATATGCAAACCGCAGTCTAAGTCCTAAAGATAATAGAGCTATCCTGAGTTTTATTATGTCTAACAATAACAAGCATAGTGATGTTTTGTGTTTTGTCAGTTTCATCAGTGATACATTTAAAGCCGAGCGTATTCATATTCTCTACAAAGACAACACTTGTCTCCCAGTTTTCTTGAACTTTAAGGGGACCTCACATCAAGGGACTGAGAGACTAGGCACTCCTCTCCTTACATAACCAACCACCTTATTGCCTACCGTAAGAGTTGTCCACTTACATGGTACTTTTATCTTAATGTGGCCAGTGCCTAGTTAATTGAGTTCTAGTTACACATTCTCTGGAGTTTCTTGCAAGCAAAACCATCACCAGTAACATCAAAAGCATACAGAAATTCTTAGTGCCCTAACCATCTACTTTTTTTTTTTTTTTTTTTTTGGGTACTGGGGATCAAACTCGTGTCTTTCCGCTTGATAGGCAGAAGGCGGAACTGCTGAGCTAAATCCCCAGCCCACCATCTACTTTCTAAAAACAGACAGGGATAGAAGCTTTGCTACTGACTACTCTTGGCTTGATCTCATTCCAAACCTGACATTTAGGTTTTTAGAATTGTGTTTTGTCTTTTACAGAAATAAATTTTATAAATACATAAGTAAAATTAGTGGCAAAATATTATGAATGGTGAATTATATCATCTCTTTCTTAAGCTTTATTTTTATTTTTACTTTATTTTTTTGTTCTTTTATTGGTACATTTTAGGTATACAATTTGTTTACATTTATCACTGGGTGTTTGTACCTGTACATGATACATCTTGGTTCTTCTTTTTTCCCCCATTACCTGTGCACCCTTCCCTATTTACATAGATTTCATTTCCTTTTTTTTTTTCTTTTCTCATAGTTTTTTCTTTCCCTCTTTTCCTTTCCCCTTCCCCTCCCTTCACTCCTTCATCTTTGGACCTTTTTTCCTATTTCAAATTATCAATTATTCATGTTCATCATTTCAACCCTTGTTTACACTATCAGTTTCTCACACTAGAGGAACTATTCAGTATTTACACATGTGTATCCTATTTATTTCACTGAAGAGTATGGCCTCGATATGCATCCATTTAGCTATAAATGTCTCTAGTTTTTCATTCTTTATGGCTGAGTAGTACTCCATTGTATTAAAAAACCACATCTTCATCCAGTTTCCAGCTGATGGGCACTTGGGCTGCTTCCAAGCTTTAGCTATTACAAACTGTGCCGCTATGAACATGGGTGCACATATATCACTGTGGTATGATTCTTTTAATTCTTTTTGGAAGATACCCAGCAGGGGAATAGCTGGGTCAAGTGGGACCTCTAGTCCTAGTTCTTTGAGGTATCTCCATACTGACTTCCACAGTGGTTGCACCAGTCTGCACTCCCACCAACAATGGAGAAGGGTGGGTTCCTTTCTCCCCACAACCCCGCCAGCATTTATTTGTTGATTTCTTGATAGCAGCCATTCTTTCTGCGGTGAGGTGGAATCTGTGTTGTTTTCATCTGCATCTCTCGGATGACGAGTGATGTTGAACATTTTTTCATATATGTGTTTGCTGCTTTTACTTCTTTGTCTGAGAAATGTCTGTTCATCTCAGAGGCCCATTTTTGAATTGGGTCTTTGAATTTGGGGGGGTCTGATTTTTTTCAATTCTTTATATATTCTAGACAGTAGACCTTTGTCTGAGGTACAGCTGCTAAAAATCTTTTCCCATATTGTACATTGTCTGTTAGCTCTGTTGGTGGTTTCTTATTTTTAGAAAGCAAAAAAATATTAAAAACCTTAGAAAACAGTAATTTTCTAAATTACATATGATTCCTTCAACTAACTCTTCACATACCCATACAACAGAACTTGACTTATAAAAGTGTAATTCACATGTATCTTTTTAGTCATACATATATATATAATATAGTAAAGCAATAAGCATGTTTTTCTTCTTTATCTAAATACTCTAATACTCTTTATCAAGAATGTATTAATCTGTGAGCCAAATTAAACTTCTCTTTTAAATTATAGGTGCATTGCTACACTTGAACTTGTAATCCTTCTGCCTCAACATCTTGGACTGCTGGGATTACAGGCGTAGGCTACCACACCCAGATTTCACTTTTCTGTTGTACTATAAATAATTAGTTTATGTCTACTAGTCTCACTACACAGTGACTACCCGGAAGAAGGTAGGAATAAACTGATTTACTGTTGTGTTCTCAGACACTGATCCTGTTTCAGCTGACTTGGAAGCATTTGGAAAGTGCAGAAGGACTGAATTGAGAGAGCTGGAGCATCAGAGTTCTAAAAGCCTAGTTTTTCATTCTTCATTATGCTGCTGTTTGACACTGAAGAAGTCACTACCCACCCCTCCTGGTTTACCTACTTTTCCATAAATAAGGAGGAGATATCCCATCTGCCCTTCAGGGTTCCTCTAAGAATTCATTAAACAATTAATAGAAATTTGTACCTCAACTGCAAGAAATTAATATTTAATATTAATAAAGTTCATAGCCTTCATTCATTTCTTTCTTCAGATTTGTAAGGTGCTCACCAGCATAAAAACAGCTTAAATAAAGAGTATGAAGGCCAAATTTTATGTCACGCACATACCAAATGGCAGTGTCTCTAAAATCAGAGGCCTCTAGACACAAAATGCATTCTGAGCAGTAAGGAAATTAGTTGAGACACTTGACAAGCCTCTAACCCTAACCCATTGATTTCTAGGTAAATATTTTAGACAATAATTTTGCTGGAATTATCTGGATTTTTATTGCCTATTTCATCCAGATTTTATGTGAAAATCATTTGAAACAAAATACATCAAAAATATATTTATCGGGCCAGGGATTCAGCTCAGTGGTTCTGGCGCCTGCCTCAAAAGCTCAAGGTGCCAAGTTCAATCCCTGGTACAAAAAAAAGAAAAAAAAAGTATGTATTTATCAAAGTCATGAAATTTCACTTTCTGTATTTTCATTATATGTGTGACAATCAAAATTTACCTGTTATTTCATTCCTAAGAATATTTTTATAAAGTAATTTTATATGTAAAAAGGGATAGTACCTATATGACACACAGAAACACATTAGGGGGCCAGGGATGTAGCTCAGTGGCTCAGTGCCTGCCTCAATAGCATAAGGTTCTGAGTTTAATCACCAGTCCCCCCTCCCCCCAAAAAAGAAACACATTAGACCAAGATTCTAAAAAATAGGATAGCAGAGGAAATATTTCATATCAATTCAGTTCTTCTGATAAGACCAGAAAAACACAACTTAAATCCATTCATAATGAAATTCAAATTATTAAAATACCAAATACATTTTCCTACCTGAGGAGTTTCTACTCCTGGATTCATGGCCCTGAAGATGCCCACAGCAGCACTGACTAAACTGCTCAGGAATGGTACCAACTATAAAAGAAAAGATGGAGAAAGGAACAAGAAATTATTTAAAACCAGTGAAGGATGCAAACAGGCAACATATGCACAAACTGCTCAGTATATACTGTAATAGCTTACAAAATTTTAAGTCGTAAAGCTTTAGTTTGGAACTAACATGGAACCAATGATGTAGGAATTGGGCATGCTAAGATTAAAAAGTATATAAGTGGATCAAAAGGAAAGAAGGCCATGTAAATGAATCAATGCCTATACAAGCATGTGTAAGACAGAAGCACAAGAGTTTGAACAAAATGCATGAGCCTTGTGGAACCGAAGAGCACAACTGACCAAAAGCCCAGCTGCTGTCCCTGTGGATTCCTATTTGTACTGAGGTTAGGCCTCCCCAGGGGCTGCTCCTAGCCAATGACTAATTCAGGCCTGTTGGAGTAGGTCAGGGAATTCCTCTGTCAACTCAGGGCTTAGGGCTACTCCTGCAGCCTGACTAAAACATTCTTAGAACTGCACTATAGTTTTCAGGTCTCCACAGGCATTTTTCTTGACTGCAGATATAAGGTTTAAATCTTATCTTCAAAGATTTTGAAGTATACCTTAGGGACAGCTACAGGGGTGAGGAAGGGGCAAAATTTTGTTTGAAGATTTTTTTTTTTTAGCTAAAAAAAGAAGTGATGAGGGGCTGGGGATTTAGCTCAGTGGTGCTGCACCTGCCTCACAAGCTCAAGGTCCTGAATTCAATCCCCGGTACCAGAGAAAAAAAGAAGTGATGAGGAAATTTAAGCTGACTTTTGGTGTTTTTTTAAAAAATTACTATCACAGGGCTCTTGGGGAATGGTTATATGCAGCCCTGCTCTGCCTGCCTTCTTCTGAGGCATCTTGCTCTCCACCTTAGTTCTCCTCCAGCAGTTCTGACTGCAGCCAGGGCCCCTCCACACCACCTGTTTTTCCCATTACCTCAATGCTGCTTCTCATAAATGCTATGAAGTTCGGGGATTTAACTCAATGGTTTGGCTGCCTATCTTGAAAGCGCAAGGTCCTGAGTTCGATCTCCAGTACAAAAAAAAAATTTAATGCTATGGACTTAGTAGCTTTGGCTTCCCATACTCTGAGTTGAAGCATTTTCTCTGCCTCTTAAATTTCACTGAAGGGGTGGTTTGTGGTTTTTCTGTTTACATAAGGGTTCTCCTTGTTACCATGAATGATTTCTAAGTGAAGTGAGAAGATCTGTAACAAAGCTGCTACTATATTCCTAGTGGAGGTGGAAGGCTTCTGATGAATGTGACCCAAGGCTTTTTGTATTTTAATCTTTAGACGTCTGAGTGATGAGTCAGGTAAGGCACTCTATGCATTTTAACCTAGGATCTCTGATTCTGCAGTTAGAACCCAAATCCAGTGAGAGTGCTTTTGATATACAAGATCCAGTTATTGACTGTATTTTCAACAGCAATCCCAACAGATTTATACAGAGGTTCTCAAAGGAGAGTTAGGAGTTGGATAAAGTAAGAAGAAAGCGTCATGCCCTCCAATCAGGTCAGAATCACTACTATGGTAAACTCATGTTCCTAAAAAGAGTGCATCGCGTCAGATTTGTTATAGTGAAAATAAGGTTGAAAATAGCTGCTTTAAATTCTCCTTACCCAAAGGGGAAGGTGAGTAAGGCCTGGAAGACCCAGTAGAGAGTCTTCGTCCAACTGTCTGTACTGTGTCTGCTGGTGCCGGGGAGCAGGATCCCAGCCTGAGGAAGCCCAGGGGGCTGGTGTTAGACCTTCGTACCACTGCAGACCTGGTGAGAAAAGGAGAATTCTTTACTCTGGTAGGTTCTAGGATTTCCATTTTTTGATTGTTTTGTCTGAAATTTCCTAACTATATGCCACAAAAAAACACTTTCTAAAAATGTGTAGCAGTCACACGGAACAAATACAAAAAGTATAAAATAGGGCTGGGGATTTAGTTCAGTGGCACTAGGTCCTGAGTTTGATCCCTGGTACCAAAAATAAAAGCATAAAATGACATAGAGTACAATCTCCGTCACCTCTTCTCTAATTCTCAACACTTCTCTAATCCTATTCAAAAAGCTACCAGAAGGGTTGGGGATTTAGCTCAGTGGTTCTGCCAACTGCCTTGCAAGTGCAAGGATCCCACTTCATTCCCCAGTACAAAATAAATAAATAAAGACAATGGAAAAAGCTACCAGAGCCAGGTGTGGTGGGTACAGGCACAGGTATAGCTGGGATTATAGGCAATCCCAGCAATAGGGAAACTGAGGAAGGAGGACCGGTGTGAGTCTGAGGCCAGCCTGGGCTACATAGTGAGTTCAGGGCCAGCCTGAACTATAAAGGGAGACCCCACCTCAAAAAAACCAAAAAATTACCACGATTTTTAGTTTCTAGCATAGCATTCCAGAATCCCTTAATGCATATACAGTATAACCAAAATGAATACATGTTATTATATTCATCTTGTTTTAACACCAAAGATGATGTATATTACTTACTTTCAATTTGTGTTAGGTCCCCTTTATAGTCTTTTTTTTTCCCCCTTTATACTCTTTTTTTTTTTTGCCCTTTATACTCTCAAACATTACTAAAGACTCCAGAGAATTTCTGTTTATACAACATTATCTACTGATACTTACTGTATTTGAAATTAAAATGAGAACTTTAAAAAATTCATTAAAAATAATAAACATATTAAATTTAACAGGAGAATATGAAAAATAAGCATATTTTCCCTGAAAAAAACAAAATAAGAATCATAGTATTATTTTACATTTTTGCAAATCTCTAACATCTCACTTAAGACAGCTGGATTCTCAAAACTGCTCCTGTATTCAATCTGTTATAAAATATACTCTTTTGGGTCAAATATAGAAAAATACGCCAGCTTTACATAGATACGTACTGAAATATCAAAGAATATTTTGATAGCCCTTTCAGATATCTGTGACACTTTTCTTTGATACACAAAGCAAAATCTCAGCAAGTGGTGGTTTCTAAAGGGTCAGTTTGGAGCGATGGATCTGCAACTGCACTATAAATTTTTATACTGTTATATGAGTAAAATCCATTCTTCTGCAAAGTATCTTACAATTTGTGCATTTTTAACATTATTTGGGTAATACTGATTCACTGAGTTATGCAGATATTCCAAATACTGATACATTATACAACAGCAAAAAGTCACATTTATACCAAAGTGTTCACCTGTCAATCTTGACAGAAATGTTTGACAAGACATTAAGAGAAGGTGTCAAGATCACAGTGGTGAATACAAATTTCCCCATATTCTCATTTTTTTTGCTTGAAAGCTCATATTCATCACTGACATTTACTTGTTTTCCTCAAAGTAGCAGTTTTGGGTTTTGGGGGGAGTTTTTTTGGTACCTGGGATCAAACTCAGGACCTTGCACTTGCAAGGCAGGCACGGTGCCACTGAGCTAAATCATCCTCAGCCCTTTTTTATTGGAGACAGGGTCTCACTATGTAACCCAGGCTGGCCTTGAACTCACAGCAATCCTCCTGCCTCAGCCTCGTGAGCTGGGATTACAGGCTTGCCTGACCTTACCCAGCTCAAAGTAGCAAAATTTAGTTCATTTTCAAAAAAATGGTTGCTAGACACTCTCGCCATCATTTCTCAGTTCTTCCCTAAAGTAAAAAGAGGGAGTCTATTAAAAAAGTGCCTAGGGCTGGGGATTTAGCTCAGTGGTTCCACTGCCTGCTTTGTAAGTGCAAGGACCCGAGTTCGATCCCCGGTACCAAAAAAAATAGGTTACTTAAAAAAGTGCTAATACAGCTCACAACTAAATCATTCCAGTGTTTTTTCTAAGGTAACCACTCTAAAATAAAGCAAAATGTTTTATGTGTATGTTCTACTCAAGGATTATAATTTTCACAGAGAGTTTTGATTGTTTTGTCAAAGGTATTCCTTAGTATTGACAGTAATGCGGTGGTCAAGAACACAAAGATCAATAGCACAATTGGGTGTTACCACTTTGACTCATCCTAAGGAATGAGCAGGGTTTTTAAAAAATTTTATTGGTACATTTTAGATATACATAATGATTACATTCATCGTGGGGAATCTATAACTGTTCGTAATGTGTCTCAATTCTTTCTGCCCCAACTCGTTCTGCTCAAGTCTCTCTTCTCCTCATTTACAAAAGCTTTGTTCCCATTTTTTTCCCTTCCATTCTGTTTTTCCTTCCCCTCCCCATTCCCTTTCCAATCTGAACATTTTCTTCCTATTTTCCAATATCTATTATATATTTGATGCCATCTCACTCCAAAAAGAATGGCTATTATCAAGAAATCAACCAACAATAAATGCTGGTGGAGCTGTGGAGGGAAAGGAATCCTTCTCCACTGTTGGTGAGAGTGTAGACTGGTGTAACCACTACGGAAATCAGTGTGGATATTTCAGCTACTTCAGCTATTTTTGGTATCTTCCTGAAAGAATTAAAAGCAACCTACCTCATGATATACACACACCCGGGTTTACAGCAGCACAATTTGTAATGGCTAAATCTTGGAAACAGCCCAAATGCCCATCAACGGATGAACGGATAAGTAAGATGTGGTTTTTAAAATATATCATGGAATATTACTCTCCCATAAAGAAGCATAAACTTGAGACATTTCTAGCTAAATGGATGCACCTTGAGATCATGCTCTTAAATGAGCAGGTGTAGATTCTGCTTTATGCACCATTAGTACATATATCAATGCAGTGAACAAAGCTAATGATGACATATTATTATTAAAAGTTTTGACCTCATGGGCTCTCTGAAGGGATCCACAGACCATACTCTGAGAACCACAGCCTGACATAATGTCAATCACTCTGCTTTTTAAATTTTATACCATATCTTGGAAATTTTTCTGCCTCAATACATAGCTTCCTTACTCTTGGAATGGAAAATATATAATATTCCACTGTCATACATGAATTATAATAAATTAGTCCCTTACTGGTGGGCACTTGGCTTATTTCTCATCTTTTGCTACTGTAATAATTACTTTATATATATAAAGTTCATACACAAATACTATGTATACATAGAATATGTATCTATGTACACATACATAGAGAACAAGTTACCAAAAGTTGAACTACAATTTCCTTCCTCCACTTTACCCGAGTTTTCTGATTTATGTCTTTTTCGGGCTACTGTGGGCACAATGATTCTCATTCTGTCAGAAACTCTACTTGCTAAAGCTAGAACCCTTCCTCCATCCTCTTTATTTTCCAGGAACATTTAAGAAAATCTGTAATCACTGAACATCTATTCTTACTTTACTTGTGTTTGTGGACTTATACTTTTGCTATTTCTTTGCTATCTACCATCTTTAATGGAGTCTCAGGATGGGGAAGAAGTAAACAATAAGTAAATAATCTGCTGTAACTGGTAGGATTGTTTTTTTGGTATGGAGGATCAAACCCTGCACTTCCGAAGCAGGCACAGTGCCACTTAAGCTAAATCCCCTGCCCAGTCAAGACTAGGAAAATTTATTGGGTAATAGGAATCAGGAATAGGAATGGGGAATAGGAATAGGGAATAAGAATGGGAAATAGGGTTAACTCCTGAGAGACAGGAGGGGCCCCAAATGGGTTGTCCTCTAGTATTTCATTTTTAACGAGTTATTCAATTCTTAAAAGTAATTATACTTGTGGGTAGATATATATATATGCATCTTTACGTGCAAACACACATACATACACACACATTTGATTGAAAGTTTCAGATCTTTCAATAATATATAGTATCAACAACAGTAACAAAAGGTTAAAAATTAAGACATAAGCTTACCTTGGAGAACCATGTGGATTTGTACTAGAGCCGGCAGTAGACGTCAGATTCTGCTCAATGCGCTGATAATTCCTTATCTGAGTAGGAACTGGAATTGGGGCTGTTTCGCTGTGAGGTGACACAGTAGGTGGACACTGCCTGCCACCACAATTTATTAAAAAAAGAAATAAATATCAGTAAGGCCACTTTTCTGTCATGTGACCTCGTCAGTGATAGGAAATACTCTAGAAAGCACCAAATGATCACTTCTGAATGTGATCGAGAAATAATCTTGTTAAAAAATATATATAAAACCAAAGAAATCACATCTGTCACCTAAATAGCTCCTCCTGGCGTTTAGACTGAAGACTAGAAATTATCGATAACCCGAGAAACAGTATCTCTACAAGAGGAAAAGTGCACAGGTCAACAGGACTATTCACCCACTCACATTCTGCTATTCACTATATGAGAGCAAAAAATATTTCTAGGAAAATATACTGGGTAAAAAGAACAGGAAGTTCAAAAGCAAAGATCTCTGGAATGGGCTGGGGCTTGAGCTCAGTGGTTCCGCTGCCTGCCCCACAAGCACAAGGACCTGAGTTTGATCCCCGGTACCAAATATATATATATATATATATATATATATATATATATATATATATATATATATATATATTTTAAAAAAAGATCTCTGGAATGTTTATAACTCATGAATGCAGTGCAATTCTGAAGGAACTCTCACTTCATGAAAGCTGAAAACAACTGTGCAACTGTCAAAGTGCACAGCTAATCTGTAGACCACATTATTTCCTTGCTTTTCAAAAATTCGGAAATAGTATGTCCTGGGCTGGGGATTTAGCTCAGTGGTGCTACGTCTGCCTCTCAAGCACAGGGTCCTGAGTTTGATCCCGGTACTTAAAAAAAAAAAAGTAGACAACTTTCAACTCTTTTTTCTTTTTGTACGAGGGATTGAACTTTGGGACTTTGCACTTGCAAGGCAGGCACCGGAACCACTGAGCTAAATCCCCAGCCTGACTTTAAATTCATTTTAAAATACATCCTGAAACATACTAGGGACAATATTGGGCCTTAAGATGATTTTCTTCTACCCTTCTATAATTCTAAATAATTTTTTCTCAATTATAATAGATATAAAGAGATCACATGATTAGTTATTCAAATAAACCCTATAATATCTTCTAAAGTATTACTTTAGAGCTTTTCAACCACTGGAATATGCTACATTTAAATAAAAATCTCATCTGTAGCAAGGATGTTAGTTGTTTTTCAATGTCTACTACCCATTACTTCTCACTAACAACTCAGAATTTAATGATGATAGTGACATATAGTGAAATTATATCATATTCCAGAATGCTTTGTAGCCAAGAGTAAGTATATGTCTTTCTTAGCCAAGGACATGTAAGTGGAAGTCTTCTATTCATTCTTTCTTCTTCCTGCCCAGAATCTTGCTGGAGCTTCAGTAGAGCTACCTTAGAACCACAAAGAAAAGGCCAAGAGAATTGAAAGTACTTAACTCCTTGGAGCCAAAGAAACAAAGGCAACAACTATCTTGATTTCTCTGGATATAAGGAAGCTTTTATTATTCAACTACACTGTAGTTGGTGCCCAGCTGTTTACAGTCAATTGAAATTCCATTCTCTAACAGAGATCTATTTTTCATTTTAATATTTCTATTAAGTATCTTTAAACATGGTATTTAATATTTAATATCTATCCATCTCATTTTGAGGTTTATCTGCATTCTAAAAATAGAAAATAACTAACAAAAAAAAGAACAAACCTACCATTCAAAACTAAAACAGCTTCAGAAGCTCAGGTGCCTGCAAGCCAGTGTATTAACATTAACAGGCCTGAGAGGCTAAATTCCTTAAGAAGAGAGCAACCAGCACAGCCATCAGCTTTTAGAAGAGGAATGAACAAGTGCCATCTTTCTACTACTTCAACTTAAGGAGTAAATAAAAAGTTGCTGAATATTTGGTCCGCAATGAAATACATCCAGGATTTTTTTTAACTTACATATGATAAGTTCTAATATTTTCCCCATAGTTGTTAATCTCCAAACAAAGTTAAGAAGCTGCATAGATGGGCCGGGTATGGTGGCACATACCTGAAATCCCAGCATTCAGGAGGCAGAGGCACAAGAATCACTGCGAATTCAAGGCTAGCCTGGACTACATAGTATTGAGTTTAGGGCCAGCGTGAACAAAAGGGAAACCCTGTCTCAAAAACCAAAAAAAAAAAAAAAAGTTGGGGATTTAGCTCAGTGGAACGGTGCCTGCCTCGAAAAGTACAAGGTCCTGAGTTCAATCCCCAATAGAAAAAAAAAAGAAAGAACCTGCATAGTTACCCTAAGAAGAAAATTTAACAACCTCAAAATTCAAAGCACCTCTCTCACTGAATCCCAGTTGACTTCTCTAAAGATTCTGGTTCCACCCCCAATTAGCATATCAAGAGATGAATAGCCATGGCTGGTGTACTATAAATTGTCTCAGTCACCACATAGGCCCTGCAAAGCAGGTTTATTCAGCAATGGAAGTCTCTCTCCTCTTTCCAGGACACACAAGGAATTCAAAAAACTAAATAAGAACAATACCCCTAAATAATCCAATTAGAAAATGGGAGAAAGTTGATTAGATATTTCTCAAAAGAAGTATCTAAAAGGCAGACAAGCATGTGAAAAAATGCTCAGCATCACTAATCATCAGGGAAATGCAAATCAAAACCAGTGAGATAGGGCCTGGGATTTAGCTCAGTGCCACTGCGCCTGCCTTGCAAGCACAAGGTAATGCCTTTCAATCTCAGTAATGCAAAAATAAAAAGTGAGATAACATCTTAATCTAATTAGAACAGGTATATCAAAAAGACAAAAAATAACAAATGTTGGTGAGAATTTTGAGAAAGAACTCTCCTAAATTACTGGTGGAAATTAAATTAATATGGCTATTAAGGGAAACTGAATGGAGGTCCCTCAAAAATCTGAAAACAGAACTACCATAGATCTCCAGCAATCCCATTACTGAATATATAGCCAAAGGAACTGAAATCAGTATGTCAAATAGAAATGTGGTATATATACACAATGGTATATTCTTCCTCCATATAGCACAGCAAGATAACTATGGTTGACAATTATTTCAAAAACAGCTAATATGAGCCAAGTGTGCACATCTGTAATCCCAGCACTCAGAAGGCTGAGGCAGGATAACCATGAGTTTGAGGCCAGCCTGGGCTACACTGTGAGACCCTGTCTCAAACAAACAGAAAAAGCTATTATGCAAGATTTTTAATGATTCTAATACAAATAATATAGCTCTGAGGTGACAGAAATACCAATATACATTACATACATGTACTTAAATGCCATAGGCCAGGGATTTAATTTCGCTCAGTGGCATCAAGCCAGCCGTGCAATCACAAGGCCCTGAGTTCGGTTCCTAGTACCAAGAGAAAAGAAAAGAAAAGGGCTGGGGATTTAGCTCAGTGGCACAGTGCCTGCCTGGAAAGCACAAGGTCCTTAAAAAAGAAAAAAGGCCAGGGACTTACCTCAGTGGCACCACACCTGGCTGGCAAGTGCAAGGTCCTGAGTTCAATTCCCAGTACCAGGAAAAAAAAAATGCCATGCTGTATGTCAAGAAAATAAGGGCCCAGGGATTTAGCTCAGTGGTTCTGGCGCCTGCCTCGCAAGAGTAAGGTCCCGAGTTCGATCCCCAGCACAAAAAAAAAAAAAAAAAGAAAGAAAAAGAAAAGAAAAGAAGGACAATTTCTACATGTCAGTAAAAAAAACCATATTAATTAAAAAGATGAAAGTAAGGGGCTGGGGATTTAGCTCAGTGGTTCTGGAGCCTGCCACACAAGCACCAAGTCCCGAGTTTGATCCCCCATACCAAAAAAAAAAAAGAAAGTAAGTAAGTCTTCTGGCCAGGGATTTAGCTCAGTGGTTCCTCCACCTGCCTCACGAGCTCAAGGTCCCAAATTCGATTCCAGGTACCAAAGAAAAAAAAAAAAAAAAAAATGAAAGGAAATCTTTCCTGGACCTTTAGCTAGCTAAGACCACTGTTGCCATTTTTCTGTCTAGCTTTATATGAACACCAATATCCAACCATCACTCAACCTCCTGGCCCCAAGATGTGGAGAGAAAAGGTCTATGTATGTTGCAAGTCTCTTAACGTGTTCTCCTTTCCTCCATTAGGTCCTGCAGTTTAGATGTTCTATTTGAACCATCATGTCTGATATGCATGGAATACTAAGACTAAAGAGTCTGACCACAGCACAATTACATGTCATTTATTAATTTTTAAATAAATTTTATTTTATCCCATCTCCCCAAGCCCCCCACATGTCATTTATGTACTCCCTCAAATGCTGAAAGACAAATTATCTAAAGAACAAATGAAAGACTAGGTAAAACGAGACTATATCTTGTCCTTGACACCCCCCCACCCCCTTCATCTCTACTCTTTCCCTCTTGCTCCTGGGTAGCATGAACTGAGCTGCTCTGCTGTCATACCCTCTCTGATTTCTGTTTCAGAACAGGCTTAGAAACAATGAACCTGAGTGACCATGGACTGAAACCTCTGAAACTATGAGCCAAAATAAATCTGTTCTCTTTTAAGTTGTTTATCTTAGGTATTTGGTCACAATGACACAAAGCTGACAAGGACGGTGTTCCTATATTTGAATTTTCTATCCTCAAAGAAAGGCGGAAAACAAGTCTGTATAAAATTTGATTTGCCTCCTGGTTCCTAAACTGTGTAACAACAGATCTCAATGCATCACTGCTATTCAAGGGGTGCCCTGGAATACATTAAAAAAAAATTTTTTTTTTCCTGCAGTACTGGGGATTGAATCCAGGGCCTTGTCACTAAGCTATATCCCCAACTCTTTTTTTATTTTTTGAGACAGTGTCTCACTAAGTCACTAAGACTTGCCTAGTTGGCCTGATTTCACCACTGTAAACCATGACGTTTAAAATCTCATTTAGGATTCTAAATCTTCTTTGTTGAGTGGCTGGGGGGACGTGTGTGTGTGTGTGTGTGTGTGTGTGTGTGTGTGTGTGTGTATGTGTGCGCACATGCTGTTTTGAAAATAAAATACGCAGGCACCATACCACACACCTATAATGCTACCACTCCAGAGGCTGAGGCAAAAGATTGCAAATTCAACACCCGTCTGGGGAACTTAGTACGACAGTGTCTCAAAATAAATAAAAAGGGCTAGAGATGTAGCTCAGTGACAAAGCAGTCCTAGTTCAATCCGCAGTATTGAAAAGACAAAAGAAAATGACATTATGAGGCCACTAATGTAAAACATACAAAAATATTACATAATACTTACAGATAGTACGTACATATACACACATACATGTTTGCATTTGAATGGTTTCAACTGACTTTGATATTTTTATTTCATTTAAAACTATTACAGGCAAAAATGTTAAAAATGATTTAACAGGGGCCGGGAATTTAGCTCAGTAGTTCTACCACCTGCCTCGCAAGCGCAAGGACCCAAATTCAATCCCTGGTACAAAAAAAAAAAAAAAAAAAAGATTTAACAGAATTGAAGGGTGACTATACAACTAATGATGTTATCATTCTTCATAGTCTGGCTACATAGTTTGCTTAAAATATGTTAAAAAGAATGCTAATGCACGCTGTTAGTAAAACAGAGAACTAGGAACCTATACCTTTACAGGTCCTCATTTTTTTAAGGAAATACTAAGTTAACAGCAATATGTGCCCCAAAATATCCTTCTGGGAACACTAGAAATTAATCAAGAGGTGGCTACACCCCAATGAATGCATAAACAAGAGTAAAGACAGCACTAAGGAAGGTAAGAGAATTCAAATTTTGTTTGACCTAGGCCATCCAAATCCTGGCTCTTTCCCAGCATTCTGGTTTACCTTGGGTCTGCCTGAAAAACCAGTTGCTGACTTGCCTGCCTCAGAGCATTTAAAAAGAAGACTGACACAACACTTTAAAGGCCAGTAAAATAGAAACAACCTCCATCATGTGTTACAGCAGTAGGCTCTAGTTCTGAAGGCAAGCACTAGGGAGCAAGAGATCAAGGGCAGAGGAATATAGCAAACCTGGAACCAAAAGATCCTAAGACAAAAGAGAAAAACTGCCAGGGATTTAGCTCAGTGGTTTCGCTGCCTGCTGCGCAAGGGCAAGGACCCGAGTTCGATCCCCAATACCAAAAAAAAAAAAGAGAGAAAAACAGAAACACCTATATAGGGATTGGGGATGTAGTTCATAGTATATAGTATTTGCCTAACATGCATAAGGTTCTGCGAAAATCCCCAGCAGGGAGGGGACAGGGCAGGGAGACAGAGAGAGGAGGAAAGAGGAGGGGAGGAGAGGAAAATGGAGCAGGGGAAGAGGAGGAAAAAGGAAGGAGGAAAAGTAGAGATCTATATACACTAGGATAAAAGCACATTCACGACCTCAAAGAAAACACACCCCAGAAAACGTAGGAAAAGTCCTAGAACCTCTAGCCAGGCTGACTGATAAACATGTTCCCTTTCATGAAGCCAGCCCAAGACAAAAGAGAGGTAGTTGTTTCTTTCAAATGTCCAATTTTAAACAAAAGATCACAAGGCATAAAAACAAACAGGAAAACATGATTCAACAAAGGAACAAAAATAGCTCCCAAAACCAATCCTAAAAAAACAGATCCATGAGCTGGGCATGGTGGTATATTCCTACAGTCTCAGCACTCAAGAGGCTAAGGCAGGAGGGTAGTGATTTGAGACCACCCTGAACTTTTAAGACCCTGTCTCAAAATACAAAAAAAAAAAAATCTATGATCAGCCCAGAAAATATATAAATTGTTCCAAAGTTACCCAGTGAATTAAAAAACACTGGCAAACAACTAACAAAATCAGGAAAATGATGCATGAAATTAGACTTATCAACAAGGAGACAGAAATAGTCTTTTAAAATGGAAGTTCTGGAGCTGGAAAATATAAAAACTAAATCAAGAAGCTGACTAGCAATTTCAACAGCAGATTGGATCAGGTAAAAAAAAAAAAAGGTAAACTTGAACACAGGCCATTTGAAGTCATTGTCAGATGGACAAAATGCAAATACAATTGAGCTTGGAGGCATAGGTAACAGTGATAAAGCATGTGCTTAAATAAGCAAGATTGAATCCCCAGCACCTACCCCCAAAGTAGAATTAAGAAAAGTGAAGACAGCTGAAGTGACTTATGGGCTACCATCAAGGTGACCCATATGTATTACAGAGGTACCGGAAAAAGAGAAAAAGAGCAGATTTGAATAATTAATGGTAGAAAACTCTCCAAATCTGGGAAAAAACCTGACATACAAATTCAAGAAGCTCAAGAAATTCTAACTAGGATAAACCCAGAGACTCACAATGAGACACATTATAATCAAACTGTCAAAAGTCAAAAACAAAAAGAAAATCTTAAAAGCAACAAGAAAAAAGTGAATTCATTACATATGTAAGAGCTCCCATAAGATTATCACAAGATTTCTCAGCACAAATCTTGCATGCCAAAAGGGCATGAAATAGTACAGTCAAAACACTGACAGAGAAAAACTGTAAATAAGATTACTATATTTATCAAAATTGCCCTTCAAAAGTGAGAAAGAGCCAGGTGTGGTGGCACAGGGCTATAATCCCAGCACTGAAGCTGAAGCAGGATTGCCACGGGTTCCAGGCCAGCCTGGGCTACATAATGAGTCCAAGGTCAGCCTGAACTAAACAGTGAGACCCTGTGCCAAAAAAAAAAAAACAAGCCGGGCGTGGAGGCACATGCCTGACATTTCAGCACTTGGGAGTCTGAAGCAAGAGGATCATCATGAGTTCGAGGCCAGCCTAGGCTACAGAGTGAGTTTAGGGCCAGCCTGAATTACAAAGCGAGGCCCTGCCTCAAAAATAAAAGAGGAAGGAAGCAGGCATGGTAGCACATCCCAGCTATTCAGGAGGGCAAGGCAGGAAGATCACAAATCGAAGGCCAATTTAGCAAGAAATTATCTCCAAATAAATTTTTTAAAGCTGGGAATATAGCTCAGTGGCTCATTGGTGGAGTGCTTGACAGTGTGAGAAGACCCTGCTTTCAATCCCTAGAGTGCAGGGCAAGGAGGGATTAAGACCTTCTTTGAAAAGTAAAACCAGAAGGAAAACCAGACTCAATGCCACACGTCTGTAATCCCAGCACTTTCCCAAGGCAGGGAGAATCCAAAGTTTGAGCCCATTCTGTTTTTTGTTTTTGAGCAAGACCCTGTCTCAAGATACAGTAGAAAAGGGTGCCAATGTAGCTCAGTCCAATGCTCAGTCCCATGAAGGAAAGGCTTGGAAAAGAAAGGGGAAAAGGAAAAGGAAAGAAAAACTACCACATGCTACAACATAGATGAACCTTGAGGACATTATAGTAAGTGACATAAGTCTATCAAAAAAAACCACTATGATTTGATTTACATGAGATATATGAAGTAGTCAAACTCACAAAAACAGAATAGTCTGGGAGTCACCAGAGCCTTTGTGGGAGGGGAAAGTGGGGAAGAATTACTTACTAAATACAGAGTTTCAATTGTGCAAAATGATAACAAAATCCTGGAGAATGGTTGCCCAACAATGTGAATATATGTAACACTACTGAACTATAAACTTAGAAGTGACTAAAAGGGTAGATTTTATGTGTTTCTGATCACAAAAGTTTCTCTTTAAAAAATGATGAAGTGTGAAACAACAAAATACTAAATCAAGAACAAAAGTTCTATAAACACACAAAAATAAAATATGAAAATTTTTTTAAAATAAAATATATATAAACGTACCCTCCACACACTAAGAACTCATTTGAAGCATGTCTGCCTGCAGGTGCCACTGGCATATCATCTAGGGAAAAAGAGAGAAATATAATCAGTTCTGTTACACCACATGCAGATTTGTTCCAAAAGGATTATTATGAATTTAACACTAATTTACTATTTGCTTATGTTTCAATTTCATCCACAGGAAATAGGTGAATACAGAATACTGTGCCAAATTGAATATAAATTGCAACCTTTCATTTCACTGTCCACTTTTTTTGTTTGAGACAGAGTCTCACTTTGTAGTCAGGCTGACCTTGAACTCACTATGAGTTCAAGCTGGCCTCAAACTTGGGGCAATCCTCCATCCTCAGCCTACTTAGTAATGGGATCACAGGCGTGTGCCACCAAACCCAGCCTTCACTGTCCTCTTTTACAAGCAAATTTGAGGTCTTTTTTCAAGATAAATTGCTATTTGCTGCAGTGTTTAGTATTTCTTCACCATTTAACATGTGCAAAAACTGCTATTTTTATCAGGTTCCTTTGCTTGGGTCACTGACGAGCTCTGAGTCTTGTACCCCAATACCATTTTGCCCATGTGGTTTTTGTTTTTTTTTAAAGTTTCCCTGTTTGTATGATTACATGTGTGTGAGAGATCCTTTTGTTATTATTGAGATGGGATCTCACTATGTTGCCCAGACTGGTCTCAAATTTGTAGGCTCAAGTGATTCTCTTCTCTTAGCCTCTCAAGTTGTTTCAAGTACAGGTGCAGGCCATTACACGTACCCTGTAACTTCTGCTGCACAATCTTGCATATGACATATATATCATCGTTATACCAGAACTGACTGTGTAACAAAGCCCAGCTCAATCTAATACTAGAATATTCCACCCTCCTGCATAACTCAGGTCTTAGATGGGTTGCTGAACAAGATATCATGGAAGCTGAGTCTTGTTGGAAACAGTATCATATGCCACAGGCCAACTTTATCTATTCATCTATGTCCTCTGTAGGTAGAGTACTGCACAGCTCAGAACTCAGGGATACCTCCCATGTTACTGTTATACCCACTATATTACACGGCCTTATGTAATTTTATGCAATGTGAAATAGCAGTATTTATCAATTAATATAAATCTTTAAAAATAAAATAAACAATACTGCTAACCTATAGTCAAAGGAAGGAGGCGGGTGTCACAAACATTCCTTTCAATGACTCTAAATGGGAACTGAGAAATGCATTTATTTGGTACATCCTGGGGCCTTGCTCTCATGAAACTTAAATTTTAAAAGTGAAAAGAACCTAATAATGTCAGGTAGTAATAAGCATAAGGGAAATTAAGTCAGGGTAAGAAAACAAAGAATATTGGGACTAAGTAAAAGCAGCAAATAAAAACATGAAAAAATGTTCAACATCACTGGTTATTTGAGAGATGCAGATGAAAACAACACTGAGATTCCACCTCATCCCAGAAAGAATGGCTGTTATAAAGAAATCATCCAATAACAAATGCTGGAGGGGATGTGGGGAGAAAGAAACCCTTCTCCATTGCTGGTGCAAGTGCAGACTGGTGCAACCACTGTGGAAATCAGTATGGAGATACCTCAAAGAACTAGGGCTAGAGGTCCCATTCGACCCAGCTATCCTCCTGCTGGGTATCTTCCCAAAAGAATTAAAAGAATCATACCACAGCAGTACATGTGCACCCATGCTTATAGTGGCACAGTTTGTAATAGCTAAAACTTGGAAAGAACCCAAGTGCCCATCAACTGGAAACTGGATAAAGAAGGTGTGGTTTTTTAAAAAATAAAATGGAGTACTACTCAGCCGTAAAGAACCAGAAACTAGAGACATTTATAGCTAAATGGATGCATATTGAGGCCATCCTCTTAAGTGAAATAAATAGGACACACACGTGTAAATACCGAATAGTTTCTCTAGTGTGAAAAACTGAAAGTGTAATTAAGGATACACATGGATGAAATGGCCTAATGACATATTTCTTGGATTGCATTTCCATCGTGTGTCTTATGACTGTATTGAAATTTAAAATAGGGAGGGTCCAGGATTTAGCTCAGTGGTTTTGCCACCTACTACACAGGTGCAAGGAACTGAGTTTGATCCCCCATACCAAAAAAATAAAAAATAAAAAAAAAAAATAAATTAGGGAGAGGTTTGGCTTATGTGGAGTCCGCTAACTAACTGGAGGGGTTTTTTCCAGACCACTATTTGTTCAATGTTGGTTTTAGGGATCTTTCTGAAACAAATCACATCCTCTGGTGTCTTGTTGGTACTTGAGATGTTTTTTTAAGTTATATGGAAAAATGTTTTAGTGCTTTTCAGTTTTGTTCTGTATGAGTTCGACTGTATTGGAATATTATTGTAGTTTTTTTCCCCTTGCATTGTTCTTCTTTGAATGGTTTTAATTTCTGTATGTGTATGTGTTTGATAATAGTTACTTTTAAATAATAAAAAAAAAGAATAGTGGGACTAAAGAAGAATCTATTTTAAAGATTAATTAAATAGTCCTTAAGAGAATGGAAGAAACAGGGATTCAAGGGAAGGCATAGAAGGTAGATTTCATTAATTATACTTTGATTTTTGTATAACTGAGTTGGAACCGCACATACCTATAAAACAAAATTATATCAAAAGAAAAAAACTTCTAGAAATCAAAAGGAAAATGAAGCAAAGGAACCTAACCCTATCTTATTCACAAGATGGCAATTCTTTCATGTGACTTTAAAATGCATTAACGTGCATATCCCTAATGGTTACCCTAAGGACAAAAGATCCAAAGGAAGATTTTTGAATGGCTTGTCATAATTTTAAGTAATATCTGTCTACTTTGATAATATATTCCTATTTTTGAAACTATAGGGAAACAGTAAAGGACAGAAAAGAGCCTAAACTCATGCAGGTAATAAAGGACAAAAAGATCCACCCTCACAAAAATCTGGAAGCCAGAAAATTGATTTGACTAGCTGATTCAAGAACAGAATCCTTAGTCAAGAAGTAAACCAATTTACATTGTAGAACTCCACATAAAGCTTTACTTAGCAGTACCAGATACCTTTCAAAGCGGCTTTAAAAGCAGAACTAAAAACAGGATTATATGAAAATCTTTTTAGAAGCAGTTAGAATATAGAAACAATAGTGTACTCAGTCATGTGGGGAGGGATTGTGAGAGGATGTATAGTATATATCAATTTGTTTTATTACAGTAACAATTTTACTACACACACTTACAACATCATGTTGTATGCCTTAAATATATACTGTAAAATTTTATTCTTAAAAATATAGAATTTTTGGGCCAGGGATTTAGTGCAGTGGTTCCCCCCCCACACCCCCAGCCTGTCTCACAAGGGCAAGGTCCTGAGTTTGATCCCCGGTACCCACCTCCCTCCAAAAAAGAATTTTTTTAAAAGCAGAATTTTATACTCTTTCTCTTAACTCTGTGCAGACAGGCAATGCCCATCTTCTACTACAGTCAAAGATGAATGTTTACATTTGAGAAAGAGTCAAACTGGATCGCTGGACTGTAGAATACCAGGAAGAATTACAGGTTGGTAAAGGAAAGTTATTAATTGACTTTACAATGACTGAGACCTTCAAATATCTTACTCCATCTGGTACCCCTAACTAGTATGAGATTCTCTTCTTTAAGGGACCTGACTAGTGCTCCAAAAAGGAAATAGTCCAAGCAAATGCCTCAGCATTATCACCCAGTATAAACATCGTCAATAAAACACACTTTCATACAGAGCTTTCAAAGAATTTTGGAATTCTCCATTCTTAATTGAGTATACAACAAAGCAGAATATTGCACCCTGAAATAACAATCTCAGGAGGAAAAAGAACTTCTGAAAATTACAAGCATGACAGCACAAATTAAACCCCAATAGGAAAGTATTAAATAAAAATTACAGGAAGCCATTGTTTTGGACTAAGTTCAGCACTAGGCCCCAACCAAGAGACCAGACTAAAAATCGAAATAGCATCTCACACTAAAATCCCACATCACCAACCTGAAAGTAAGCTATTCATCTGACCTCTTAAGAAATCAAGATTAGAGAGATACCAGCCAACTCTCCTAAACAGCCTAGTTTCAACTAACATGATAATGTAGTCCCCTCTGTCTTAATCCTTACACAAAAAAGTAACCTAAAATGAGCTGATGTTAACTAATCAGTTATTTTTCCACTGGTGTCTTTCCTGACAAAGCCTTACAAGGAAAGTAATTCTAAAATAGACAATTAGAGTTTGCCTTTTGTTTCTGCTTTCTCATACCTTTTCTGTCTATAAAACCAACCTCCAATGCTCAGTTCATGGGAAAATTTACTCTTTTTTGGAACAATGTGTTGCCTGATCCTATAAAGGGAAATAAGGCCAATTAAGATTTTTAAACTAGGGCCAGGGATTTAGCTCAGTGGTTCCACCACCTGTCTTGCAAGCGCAAGGTCCCAAGTTCGACCCCTGGTACCAAAAAAAAAAAAAGATTTTTAAACTAAACTTTTTCTAATTTCGTCCTTTGACAAGGGTTAAAAGAAAACATTAAGAAAATAGCCCTAAATGCCAAGCAATAAGACAAAAAGATGGAAAATGAAGAAAGATAGCATCAGGAGGATACTCAGGAATTTATGTTTTACTTTTAAACTGTAGAGCTAGGCTAGGTGAGATGGCCCAAACCTGTGATCCCAGCACTTGGGAGACTGAGGCAAGAGGATTGCCACAAGTTCAAGGCCAACTTGGGTGACGTAGTGAGTTCAAGGCCAGCCTGGACTATATAGTGAGACCCTGACTCAAAAATTTAAAAAAAAAAAAAATCCCAAAAACCAACTGTACAGATGTTTTAAATATCTAACATGTAATGATACGTTTCACAATAAAGAAGTTTTAATAATTAGGGAAAAAAAGATCTGGCAGGGTGTGATAATGCACACCTATAATCCCAGCTATTGGGAGGATGAGGCAGGAAGATCACAAGTGCGAGAACAGCCTGGACTTAGTGAAGTCTAGTCTCAAATTAAAACAAAAAAAACAAAAAAAAAAAAAAAAGGAGGAAAAGGATGCAATCAACATCAAGATGAGGAATGAGAACTGATTCCTGACAATGACCATGATAGAAACAATTCTGAAAAGTTTATATTAGGACAACAAACAAAAAACAAATATTACAGTTTAAATTTAAAATGAGCCCCCAAAATCTCATGTGTTTGAAAGGCGGTTGGATCATATAGGTACCTTCACTTGGGAAGATGGGGTCCCTGAGGGAAGAGCTCCCTAGGAAATTGGTTCTCTAGGATTCAGTTCACTGTGTTCAACCATCCAGAAACTCAAGGGGCCTCTACAACCGTGATCCAACTGCTCAAACTGGTAGCAGGCCCTGGTGTCATCTATGTGGTGCTGGTTTTACAGGAATGTAAAACACAAGAGGGAGATTTCCACCCAGATTTCAGAAGGCCTGGCATGCCAGGCAGTGTACCCATGAGAAAGCAGTGTGTGAAACTGTAAGAGTAAAGCCAAAGGTGTAGTGGAAACCCCAGGAAGTTACAGATACCAGAAACAGACATCTACTGAGGAAAGCTGCAGGCATTGAGTGAAGTCAGCACAAGAGACAGACCATACAGAGATCACATTACCACAACCTGCCCTGAGTGCTGGACATGAAGTTACAAAATATAAAGTTTGCCCTACAGGGTTTCAGTCTTGTTTGATCCAATTTCTTTCTAACCACCCCAACATTCTTCCCTGTTGCAATGGGAATTTTTACTTTGGGCCACTGTATGTTGAAAATATTTAACTTTTTTTATTTTTACATGGCTCCAGAGCTAAAAGTTTATCTTCAACCTCAGAAGAGACTGGAATTGGATTTTTCAACAATGCTGGAACTATTATAACTCTGGCAACTCTGAAGAGATGAACTAAATGTATTTTGCATAATGAGATGGTGATGAGCCTTTTGGGGTGAGGGGGATGTTATGGTTTAGATTTAAAACGTCCCTGAACAGTCTCATGAGTTTGAAAGACTGGACCACGGCAGAGCTATACTCCTCAGTGGATTCATCCATTGATGAGTTCAGCAGTTAAATGTGCTCTTAGGAACTTTGGCCTAGTGGAAGACAGGTCTCTGAGGGGCTTGACCTAGAAAGGTGTATGTATTCTTGTGCCCACCCCACCCCCTCTTTCTGCTTCCTGGCTGCCATAGGAAGAACAGTTGTCTTCCACCAAGCCCTTTCCACATGCAGTTTCTACCTTGGGCCCAGCCTATACTGGACTGAACCCAATGGAAAGTGACCCAAATAAACCTTTCCTTTAAGTTGCAGGTATTAGGTATTCTGTCCAAGCAACAGAAAATGACTAAAACAGTAAGTGACAAGAGTAAAACCAAAGATATGAACACTTTTAATGTACAAAAGCACAAATATTTATCAGAACACATTAAAGAAACCTAAAACACTAGAGCTACAAATATCTTGATGAGATGATTTAATATTATAAAGATCCTAATTGTCCCTAAGCAAGTCTACTGAGAATCAGTGCAATTCAAATCAAAATCCCAAAATGGTTTTTATATGATCTGTCAAGCTGAAATTAAACTATAGGGGAGAGTAAGGGATGGAAAGGACCAGGGTGATTGTGATTGTGAAGGTGATTGGCCAGGGTGATTGTGAAGAATACTACAATGCTCTCTGTGCCTCCTCCCCCTTCCTGATGACACATACATATTGAGATACAAATATAAAATTATAAAACAATATAAACAAATATACCAGTAGAATAAAATAAAATCTTAAAAGAAATCCAATCCTATATTTCAACCTGACATGACAAATCTGGCATTACATTAGTAGAGAAAAGACAGAACATTCAATGAAGCTGGGTTAATTGTCAGATCCCTATACTTTACTGTGTCTACAAAATGAATTCCAGGCAAAGCTAAATATGAAAAAAATAAAATCTTCACAAAGAAATATTTAAAAAATACCATTATAACACTGGAATAGCTACAAGTGCTACAACTTGATTATACCACTATATACATTTTTTTTGGTACCGGGGATTGAACTCAGGTCCTTGTGCTTGCGAGGCAGGTGCTGGAACCACTGAGCTAAATCCTTGGCCCTATACTAATATTTTATAGAGTTGAGTTGTATCTATCTTACTACCTTCTATCCACTTAGAAGAAATTGTAGCACATGTACACAAGGACATTTCAATACTTCTTATATAGTGAAAAGGCAGAAATAATCTAGTATAAATCAGTAGGAAACTAGGCAGATGGGCTTTGGTTATACTACAAAATTCAGTTATTAAAGTTATTATTAGACATAGACACATAACTAGATATGCATCCAGATACACAACAAAAAACAAGAAAAAGCAAAGTATAGAAGTAATCATTCTAGGGCTGGGGATTTAGCTCAGCGGTTTTGCCACCTGCTGTGCAAGCACAAGGACCTGAGTTTGATCCCTGGTACCAAAAAAAAAAGAAGCAATCATTCTACATACCATTTACTTACAACCGTGGAAAGACAAATATACTATATATTGTATATGGGTACAAGTACATGCTCAAGGAAAATATCCAGAGGAAGAATATACATCTGGGAAGAGTAGAAAAAGGAAAACAACATTGTATGTAGCTATAGTATTTGTTACCCTTAGAAAAGACATTTAAAACAAATATGGCAAAATGTTGACATATAAAAGCAACACAGCACAGAGGTGACTTAAGTGTGTGATCAAGTATTAAATTTTCTGTCTGAAATATTTCATGATTTTTAAATTTTTAATTTTTGTTAATAAAACCAACCACTGTACTGGATGATTTTTAAGTTAGATGATCTTAGTTCTCACAGCACTGATTATAAATTGTACATATGTTGTCCACGTTTTCCTTAAATTGTTCAGTCTGGGGATTATGGCCTCCTCAACATGCAAGTCACCCAGCAGAAGCATTTTATTAAATAAGTATCTGACAAACAACTAAACAGACCTCTTCATGTAAACTTCTGCACAAAGTACTTGACATTGCTCAATTACTAACATAACCAAATCTCCAGCTCCTCTGATTCTGTTCTTTCATGTCCATATCAGTTTCTTTTTTGTTAACAATTCTATCTAACATCTTCTGTACATTTTCTGGTCTTTTACTATTCCAAAGAACAACAACTATATTTAGCTAACCTGGGTCCTAATTCCTTTATAAAAATCTTTCCTAAATATTTTTGAAGTTCTTAAATTTTTTCCTGAATATATTTCCTAAAAAATACCTAGACTGTTTTTAAGACTCCTGACTTTTAGGTTTTTTGTTTTGTTTTGTTTTCCCTAAATGAGTTCTTCCTTTAATTCCTTTCCTTAAAGTAATTTCACTCATTCTGATGGCTTCTCTATTTCTTTCCGTTGGATACAAACAGAACTTGAGGTAATTTCTTACAAAGTTTTCATGTACCTTCACAATCCAAAATTACCTTTATATAGAAGATAACTGAGTAGATTTTAGAAAGGTAGGTATACGATTCCAATACAAACAAGTAAATAAAATACCCATTTGAAAAGGCACTCTACACAAGAAAGTGTGATAAGAAGGTTTAAAAAATGTTAATCTAGTAAATTAAGAAATATAATGTGTATAAGTAGAAAAGATTCTCACATGAATGATCTGACGAGATGTTATGTGGAACCAAAACAAAGTCATCCGTGTCACAAGAAGAGTTCTTGCTACTAGTACTGGCAGAATCTTTGGACACTTGCAGATAGTTGGGAGGACCCAATGGTGGGGAGGATAAGTTTTCTTCCTGAATATGCTGCATATCTGAAAGGGACTAAAATTAACAACATAAAATTAAAACTGACCTAATAATAAAATGTAATGCCTAGGGACTTTAATTACATCCTGCACAAAAAAAAGTTCTGAATCTACAAGAAAGAGGCCATTACAAAACAGGAAAGCAACAGATCATGTTATATAAAAGACTACAATAATCAATAAGGATAACTAGGGCTGGGGATTTAGTTCCGTGGTGCCACACCTGCCTGGCAAGCACAAGGGCCTGAGTTCGATTCCCCATACTGAGAAGGACACACACACACACACACACACACACACACACACAAAAGGGATAACTATGTTAGACTAGAAATTTATTTATACTCCAGAAAGATCTAGAAAATCTTATGGGCGTGTTTAAATTTTTTTGTTTTATTAGGGGGAGGAGGTGATTTTTTTGTGGAAGACAGGACAAGAATGGAAGCATATAAATAAAAGCATTTAAACAAAAACTTAGGCACAACTACCTATGTATTTTTAGGTATTTGGCTAGTTCATGGACTCTAGTGATAATTCAATGTTCTCATTAAAGAATGTTTTTCTAAAACAATGAACTTTTGTACCGGGGATCAAACTTGGGACCTTGTGCTTGCCAGGCAGGTGGCAGAACCACTGAGCTAAATCCCCGGCCCAAAAATTAACTCTTTTTTTGGTACCAGGGATCGAACTCGGGTCCTTGCGCTTGCACAGCATGCAGCGAAACCACTGAGCTAAATCCCCAGCCCCCAACAATTAACTTTTTAACTTCTTCTCTAAGTTCTTCATAATGTCTGTGACACTGGTTAATCTTTGCTTCTACTTCAAAATAGGAAAAACGCTACATCATGCTTTTTAAATCCACACCTTAAATACCCAATTCAGTCCTGTTGCTCCTCTGAATATCACTGTGCAATGAAATCAGTCTCAAAGTACCTTTGTATATGAGACACATATATATATATATATATACATATATATATATACACATAAAATCTCCATATCACCTGAAGACGTTGTACATGAAGGGGAAGAGAAAAGAGAGGGACCAACATTACTAAGCATCAACCATAGGCCAGGCATTGTTCAGAGCTTTCCATGTGTCATCTAACTCCAGCTTTATTCTAAATTTCATTTCACATTTAAACAAACAAAAGCTCAGATGACTAGGTAATTTGTCCAAGTTCACATATCTAAAAGGTAAAGTGAAGTTGAGATATGATTCCAAGTATTTGACTCCACAATTTCTTCCCTACGATTTAGGCAGGAACTTTCTCAATTTCTCCTGCTATTGATAAAAGCATCTGTATCAACAACCACCCTGGGTCCTCTTTCCACATGTTCCTAAAAGACATGTTTCTCTTCTTCCACTCAAAACTAATCTCTCTACCTGGGCTCTGCATTCTATTTACCCCTACCTTCCCACCAACACGGAGCAGCTCCTGACATTTTCACTCTCTCCCCTTATTCTATTTTTTTCCCCATTCTTCACATAAACGTGCTTAATTTTTCCACATTTCAAATCTCTACTACTCTCTGATTCCACCACTTTTTTTTTTTTTGGCAGTACCCAAGTTATACCTCTGTCCTTTTCTTCACTTAACAATGTTTCTTGAAATTATCTAGCTTCACTGACTCAAATTCTTCACTTATATATTCTTTAATCCACCATAATTCATTTTCTGCCTTCAGCCCTCCAGTTAGTCACCAACAAGGTCTCACTGCTACTCTCCCAAGTTCAAACAAGCTTTAGGATCTGCAAATTCTTTACCTTTTTACCTGCACCCACCCCCACTTCTTTTCCTACTGCTTTCTTAGTTTAGGCTTGTTCTCAAAATGATGATGATGATGATAAGCAATGTAATAGTCTCAGGTTATTCTCATTTCTCTAGTAGAGAGAACTCTCTACTCTGTACCTCTCTCCAATCTAGTTTTCCACCCTAAAAATGCACTGTGGATCTTATCATTCCTACACTTAAAAATCATTTAAATGGTTCACCACCGCTTTAGGGATACTTTAAAGCACCTTCGCATATAACTCCTGTCAAGATGCAGCCTCTGTCTACCTTTCTGCTTTATTTTCCCCTCACCATATCACCAATGCCTCTACACCCAGACTGAACTACTGGGAAAACCCTTGTCCTTTGTGTAATGATGGGGAAACTCTGCATCTTAGCTGTCCAAAATGGCAGCCACTAGCTATCTATGGCTCCTGAGCACTTGATATGTGGCTCATTTGACTATTTTAAATCTCACTTAACTCTAAAAATTTAAATGTAAGTGTCCATGGGGAACTAGAGAATTCCTTAGCCTACAATACCTTTTTTTATGTTTTAAACTAATTCATCTTGCTAACTTTTTTCTTCGGTACCGGGGATCGAACTCGGGTCCTTACACTTGCATAGCAGACGGTGAAACCACTGAGCTAAATCCTCAGCCCTTGCTAACTTTTTTTGAAACTGTTCAACCAATCCCTTCTTGAATGGCCTTCCTGTCTGATTTTGATGTCCTTTATCCATGTTCCCACAGGCAATATATATATGTATATTATAACCTTATAACAGTGATTGAGGAACCCTACCTATTTTCTATACAATTAAAAGTCTCTTAATTTCAGGGACTTGGTCACTCTGTAATCAAGAGGGTAACCTTTTAAACTGCTTTTTTTTTTTAAAGAGACTGTTTTGCCAACCTTCCTCATGCTGAAAAAGTAAACTGCCAACCCCCACCAACCCCCACCAGGCCCTAGGACTGGGCCTGATGTCAAGGAGGATTCAATATTTCTAGCCCTCTGGGCCAAAGCTTGGCTAAATTTATATATGGATATTTCCTTGCTTTTGTTCTGCCCCTTTTATAAATTAGAATGCTTCTGTACTTTTGTTATTTATAGAGCACACTAACTGCCCTCTCAAATTGGGCAAACTATAAATAAACTCATTTTTTTCATTTTCATGGGCTTTTCTCATGCCTTGAACTAAGAAATCCAGAGAGCTGGCCCAGATTCAGGCCTGACCCAGCCCTGCTAGGTAACAATCCCAATTATTAGCATAAATCAGAATTTCACCTCAAGTAGGCATTCCATAAATGTTATGAGATCAATAGATACTCAAGAGTTATCATTTAAATAGCATTTAATCTGTAGCTAGTATCATAACTAAAAGAGCTATTTGGGTTTTTGTTGTTGCTGTTGTGGGTATGACATTATTAGAAAAGAGCACACCTATAATCCCGGCACTCAAGGGGCTGAGGCAGGAGGATCACCATGAGTTCAAGGACGTAAATAGTGAGCCCAAGGCCAGCCTGAACTACAAAGAGAGACTCTGCCTCCAAAAAAATATAAAAATAAAAATAAAAGAGTATGTTACATTACGAGACTGTGTGTATCCATGAGGACATGGGAGTAGGCAAAGACTTCATGAAAAAAACCTAGACTACACAGGAAATACTAGAAAAAAATCAATAATTGGGACCACATCTTATTAAAAAGCTTTTGCACAGCAAAAGAAACCATCAGAGTGAAGAGATAACTCACAGCTTGGGAAAAAATTTTTACCAGCTATTCATCAGATAAAGGACCTAGAATATAAAAGGAACTCGAAAAAAATCTGAGCCCCTAAATTTAAAAACCCAATCCAAAAATGGGCATCTGAAATGAAAAGACACTTCTCAGATGAAGAATTAGAAACATCAAATAATGAAAAAATTGTTTAGCATCACGAGTCATTTGTGAAATGTAAATAAAAACAACCCTAAGATTCTATCTCACTCCAGAAAGAAAGGCTACTATCAAGAAATCAACCAATAACAAATACTGGAGGGGCTGTGGGGAAAAAGGAACCCTTTTCCACTGCTGGTGGGAGTGTAGACTGGTGCAACCACTGTGGAAATCAGTGTGGAGATTTCACAAAAACTAAAACTAAAACTAGTAGGTTCCATTTGACCCAGCTATTCCCCTTCTTGGTATCTTCCCGAAAGAACTGAAAGCATCATACCACAGCAATATATGCACACTCATGTTTACAGTGGCACAGTTTGTAATAGCTAAATCTTGGAAACAGCCCAAATGCCCATCAACTGACAAATGGATGAAGAGGATGTGGGTTTTTTTATACAATGGAGTACTACGCTGCCATAAAGAAGGATGAGCTTCAGACATTCATAGCTAAATGGATGCAGCCTGAGACCATACTCTTAAGTGAAATAAATCGGACACACATGTTTAAATACTGCATTGTTTCTCTGATGTGAGAAACCGAAAGTGGAAATAAGGTCTAAAATGTATACTAGATATTGGGAAATGGGAAGAAAATGTTCAAATGGGAGGGAAACAAAGGAGGAGAAAAAGAGAAAGGAAAGAACAAAAAAAAGTGAAAATAGATGGATAAAGGATTATGAAAATTTTAAAAAAGTAGACACTTAAATTATTGCTTTTTAGCACAAAAAAAGACTGTATCAACCCTCCATGAGTCTATGCTAATCTTTTTTTGGGCGGGGCGGGGGGTTACCGGGGATCAAACTTGTGACCTTGCGCTTGCGAGGCAGGCACCGGAACCACTGAGCTAAATCCCAGGCCCAGAGTCTATGCTAATCTTGGAAAGAAGATGGTTGATGAAATCCTCCTGGCTTTAGTAAATTAAGTATAATACCTTATATTAAGTATAAGGTCTATCAAACCATCCTATTTTCTAATCTCATTAACTAGAAATTATAAACATTACTGCTTTCTTTGTTGCCCTGCTTTTCTTTTTATTTTCACTTCAAGTAATAACTTTTAATAAAGGCCTCCTAAAAAAGTTTTCCCACAAAAGTTTTTAGCATTTAACCATGCCAACTGTCTCCCTCCAGACCCCTACTCCTGCTGGTACTCACATTTGCTCTCTCCCCCAATGTCTAGCTAGCTTCTATTTTGTTCTCACCTTGCAAGCCTCCCCTATTCAACAAAACCCCAACAGTCACCAGTCAAAGCCCATTTCCAGTTCAATATCACTCAGTACTGGCCTCTTATTCTCATCCCTCAGACACTCTAACACAACAAATTCCTTTATTCTTGCTCACCCACAAGGAAATTCTTGCCAGTTGTTTCTCTACTATACACTTTCCCTTTAGTATTATTCATCACACTATATCAAGTATATATTTCATGGTAATAGCTAAAATTTATTTAGTATGGGTAGGCCCTTTCCCCATATTACCACTACAAACCTGACAGCAAAGATCAACCAGGTTTAGTTCCAGATGAGAACATCCTGGCTCAGCTTTCTAACTGACCTACTCAAAGTTGTAAGTGAGCAAGCAGAAGGGCCAGGAGTGAGGCCAGTCTGCCTGGCTCCAAGTAATATCTATATCCTACACATGTCATATACTTATTCTACATTTCTTCCCAACAAGCTCCAAACCCAGTGTGGTTGTTTTTGTTTTGTTTCACAAATACTGCAGAATGACACAGGAAATTATACAAAGTTTTTTTTCCCTTCTTAATTTCTCAAATACACAAGAATGTAGCATATGTCTTACTAAAATATCTGCTTTTTCTATTTGTTTTGGGTTTGTAGGGTTGTACAAAAAGGGCTTTTGCCAGCTTTAAGGCTTCTCCATGGGCTATTAGTTTCCCTAGTAATTAACAGTTACCACTGCCTGAATATTTAGCACGGTCAGACACTGTAGTAAGGGTCCTTTATCCTTAAAGAACAGTAAGAAGGGGCTGGGGATTTAGTTGAGTGGTTTGGCCACCTGCTGCACAAGCGCAAGGACCCGAGTTCAATTCCCGGTACCAAAAAAAAAAAAGAACCCTACGAAGGTAAATAACATTCGCTTCACATACAAGAACAGGCTGAGATATTACGGCACTCATCCCAGTTAATATAGTCAGTAGGAGATATAAGTGTTCCCATGCCCAGTGCTCTTAAATGTGAGTTATCTCAACTGATGTACAACATCAGTTAAATATACAATTAAATATATGAGTTAAATATTTAGCAATATACAATTTCCTCCATATATGGCTCCTTCACCTACCTACCAGCAAAATTCCAGAAATTCAAGTCTGCCTGGCTAATCTAGAAAATACAATAGATGACATAACAGCCCTGGGGCCTTCAGCTGTAGAAAAGTCTCAAGGCCACAAGACTGCAATAGAGATTTGGGGGAAGGAGCAATCTACAATAATCAGAAATCCTCAGGATAGGGCCAGGGATTTAGCTCTGTGGTTCGGCAAGGTCCCAAGTTCAATCCCCCGTACCAAAAACAAGAAATCCTCAGGATAAGAAAGAAACATTTAAATTGGCCATTAAGGAAATGCCTTAAGAACTCCAGGAGAGGGGCTGGGGATTCAGCTCGGTGGTTTCGCCGCCTGCTGTGCAAGTGCAAGGACCTGAGTTCGATCCCTGGTACCAAAAAAAAAAAAAAGAACTTCAGGAGAAGAAACAGGGCCAGTAATCACAATTAAGGAAATCTAAGCGCAAAAAACCTGGTCCCAAGGTCACTGTACCACTGGAAGTGCTAATCCTGACATTTACAAAATCTAGGTAAAATATTTATTGCCTACCCACTTGTAATAGATACTGTCTGCAGGTATCATCACCAAAAACCCACAAAAAGGTGATATATTGTACACACTGTTCTAAGGAAAATGGCCCAGAGAGGTGACATTTTTTGTTGAAGCTACACGGCTGGGTAAGAGAAGAGGTCCAAACGTGGGTCAATTTGACCCAACTCTAATGATCTTTTTCCTAAACTTCAGTTGCATTAGTAAACACTATACATAAAAAGAACATCCACACTATAGCTAGCTCTATTTGTGAACAGATGCAATGGTACTGTAGGGACAGGGGGTCATAGTACTATGGATAGCAAAGTTAAGGTAAAAATATCATAGGCAGTCAGACAGGGATAAGCCTTCAAGGTAGTCAGTTCAGAGGATGAAAACATACTACAACTATGGCTAGAGGCACATCTGTTAAAGGCCAGGCCTCCTCAAGATAAAGATGGAAGTACCAGGCCTACATGCTTCCCCAAGGGATAAGCAATGTACTATAATTGGTATCACCTGGTCCAATAAAGCCTAGATAGACATCAGTCACCCCCCCCCATGGGTGACCAAGACCCCCTAATCCATCCCCTCCTAAAGAAAGTCTTTGTTTTTTCCATGTACTCTTGCTACATGACCTGCTTCCCCACTGGATCAATATTACCTAAGTAGCTATACTTGTAATCTTATTGATTGATCATAGTTTCAACCCACGTTTTACCCACATGGTGATTTTACTTTATAAAACTTCCTCTGACAAGTGGGCTTGCTGCCAACCCACTTTCGAGTCCCCTCCTATCTCTCAAGAGCTACCTCTCTCAATAGTTTTCCTACTCTTAACCTCCACTGTTCCTTAAAATTCATTCTTTGATTTGGAGGAACAGGAACTCAGCCTATCTAGATAACATCTACCAGTTTGGGAGTTACACTTATTTCCCCTTATCAACAGGCAGAAAAAGGATAAAATAAGATCTCATTAAGCTTTATTAAGATCAATGGGAAAACCTTCTTAAAAGCAGTTTCTGCCTCTGAAACTAAAAGCAGTTTATGTCTTCATAGATAAGACTCTGCAGTTAGGGCAATTAATATGACAAAGGAAGGGCCTGGGATTTATTTAGCTTAGTGGCACAATGCCTGCATGGCAAGCATGAGGTCCTAAATTCAATCCCCAGTACCAGGAAAAAAAAAAAGAGAGAGAGGCTGGACTTTTGAAAGAGGTGTCAGGCAACACACACTTATTAACACTGAGGAAGCCAGAAACATAAAGACCAAGAAAGCCAGCTCCCCTCACCCACCTGACAAAAATGCAAGAGAGATAAGAGATTCCTAAGTACTCCTGTTTAATGTAACACACATCCCTATGCAAATACACATGTATATATATCCTCATTTTAACATAAATATAGTATTGGACCAGACACACAAATTCCCATGTCCCCTTTACTTAATCATTAAGTAAGCTGCCTTCCGTATAGGCCCTCCCACTTATTCATTACAAAGAGAAAGGAAGAAACCAAAGGAACAGAAGGAATGTAGGCAGACAAGCCTGGGTTAGGTCAGCTCAGATATCAACAAGTACCCACCTGGGGGATGGAAAGACATTAGACCCCAATAAAAGGACCCAGGGATAAGAGCTTGTGGGCTTTCAGTTCTGAAACCCCCTACCACTTTACAGTAGCTGTCTGTCCTCTTTCTTTTCCATCTTTTTTCCCCAAATAAACCACCTTTTGTTATACTGAACTTTGTCTTTTTTAAAGTTCTTTACTGGCACCAGGTTTAAAACTGGTGAGAGCAGTGGCATGGTGTGATATAGTGTGGCAAGCTACCCACCCCTGGATAAAACAGTACTAATTCTGAAATTACTTTTAATAAAACCAAAACTTACTGGTGGAGAGGCAAAACGACAAGGTGGAGAGCTGCCAGAGGAGCTTCCAGGAACAGAGCCAGCATATGTGGGCACCGGGACTGGGCAAGCTAGGGAAGAAACACAAAAAGCTGCACCACACTGTAGTGCATAACAAGACCTAATAAAACATCCTGTCAAACTACTACATCTCTGTGTTACAAAAATTTACATTCACCTACTTACTATACCTTCTATGGATGAAATTAAAAATACAGTACTTACTAAACCATTCCAACTTGAATATGGAAGAAAAAACTACTAAACATAATTATTGCTATCTAGGAAAAGCTCAACAAAATCTATTTTTTTTTTTTGGTACCGGGGATCGAACTCGGGTCCTTGCACTTGTGTGGCAGGCGGCGAAACTACTGAGCCAAATCCCCGGCCCAACGAAATCTTGAGAAGCACAGTAAAAAATTATTTTGTGCTGGGAGTTGTGGAACATACCTATAATCCTAGCTACTCAAGAAGCTGAAGCAGAAGGGTCACAAATTCAAGGCCAGCCTGGGCAATTTTACAAAACTCTGTCCCAAAATTAAAAAGGGATGGAGATATAGCTCAGTGGTAGAGCACTTGCCTAACACATGTGAGGCCCTGGGTTCAGTCCTCAGTACAATGCCTCAAAAAATAATCATCTTGTAATACAAAATACTAATGTTTCCTTTAGCTTGCATCCACTCATTAAGTAAAAATACAAAAATGTATACTCACATTTCTTTACTGGAACTTGCTCGAGAAAAGGATGGCTAAAAAATGATTCTGTAATGAAAAATGAGAATGCACTCTTTAAACAATGACTGGCTGATAGTTACCAATGATAGCACAAAAGATGCAGGAAGGAATGGAACTACATTAGAGCCAAAAAGAAAAAAAGACATCAGTGACATGAATCCACATGAAGAAAAGAAGAGTACCACAAGTAGCTTAAAACTACAGACTTTTTTCTTCTTTCTTCCCTTAATTTCTGTAAAAGATCCATAATTCAACTACTTCTTATAATCTCCATGGCTATTAGAGCCACCTAAACTACATTCTTCTCTCACTTGGGTAATCAATACTCTCCTGATCGGTTTCCCAGCTTCTGACTTTCCCTCACACACAGTCTATCCTCAAGAAGCAACCAGCCTGATCCTTAAAAAATATTAGATCAGTTTCCCTCTGTCTTATTTTTCTCTCTTGCTAAGACAAAATATCTGACACCCAAAGTTAAAAAGGGGGAAGGTTTATTTGGCTTACAGTTTGTAGAGGTTTCAGTGTAATTGGCTGACTCCAATGTAGGGTGGGAGAGGGGCAGCAGTTCATCAGTGGAAGACAGCAAAAGCAACAAGGGGAGGGGAGGGGCCCTCAATAGTGGCCCCTTTTATCTTATGCAAATACTAGGGCGGGTAGCACTCACACCCTCAATCCTAGTGCCCTTGAGCCTAGCATTGCACCACAATCAACTCCAGAAAAAGCTCCACCTATGACTGCATGAGGCTTTGGGGGGACATCAAGACACAAACCATAACATTCTGCCCCCAGCCCCTCAAAGTCTCATGCATATCCCTTTATGCAAAAAAGCTTTTAGTCAATCTCTAAGAATTCCCAAAGTCCTAACAGTTTCAGCATTGCTGAAAAGTCCAAGTCTAAAGTCTCCTATGAAATTTAAGGCAGGGCTGGGGATTACACTCAGTGGCACCACGCTTGCCTTGCAAACACAAGATCCTGAGTTTGACAGAGGGGTGGGGGGGATTTAAGGCAAACTTAGCTGCAAGCCCTTTTACAAATGAAAAGAAAGTTAAACACTTCCAACATTCAATGGCACAAGATAGGCTTTTGGGATAGCAAGGAATGGGAACAAAGGAAGACCAAAATCCAGCAGGGCAAACATTAAATCCCACAGTTCCACTTCCAGCATCCCAAGCAATCTGTGGCAAGTTGTGAACTCCAAAGGGCTTCAGTAGCGGCTCTACCCCTAATGCTAGTGGTTGTAGCTCCCATGGGTTTTTTCTTTGGCTGGCTTTGCTCACTCCTTGCAGCTTTCCTTGGACGATCCAAATTCCTGGCTTCTCCAACCTTCTGGTCTCCACAGCACATTCAGCCTCACACTCACAGCTTTACACACTGCCCTCTCAGGGGCACACTGCCTGGCCTCCCAGGCCTTCTTTTGAAATCTGGGTGGAAACCTTCCAGAACCCACAACTCTTGCATTCTGCTTGCATCTAAAACCAGCGCCATGTGGATGATACCAAGGTCTGCCACCAGCTGGAGCAGTAGACAGGCTTCCTTCTCTCTTGGCTGTAGGGGTCAAGTACTTGGATTGCTGAGCACTCTGAACCCAACAGAACAAATTCTCTAGGCCACTGCCATTCTGGAGCATGGTACTGCTGCCACCATTCTGGAACATGGTGCTCTGGGGCTCTTTTTTTGTTTTGTTTTGTTTTTTTGAGACAGGGTCTCACTATGTAGCTCAGGCTGGCCTTGAACTCACTATGTAGTCCAGGCTAGCTTCAAACTTGTGGCAATCCTCCTGCCTCAGCCTCCGGATCTGGGACTCTTCTCAAAGCAAATTCTTTCTCACCCTAGTAACTCTGAGGCTGCAAAGGGTGGAGTCCAGCTGCTTCCTGTGATGCCCTCTGGCCATCATTTCTATTCCATTCCTTCGCAGCAATCTCAGCTGTTTTGCAGGCTGCAACTTTGATGGAACTTCCTTTCAAATCATTCTGCTGGCCTCTTTCCTCTTAATTCTCAACATAAATCTGGCTAAAAGCCCCCAACAGTAACCATGACATCACCTCAACATTGTATTGCCTTGAAATTTCTTCTACCAGATTAATTAGTCCACTGGTCTTAGTCTCAGTCTCAGGCAAAGTCTCTGGACATGAGCAAAATGCAGATACACTTTCTGCCAAGGCACAACATATATCAGCTAGAGTCCAGCAGCCAATGTAGTCCTTCTTCCCAGCAGAAACCTCCTGAGCCTGGTCTTTACCGGCTTTCTGGTCTTCTGAGCTCTGACCAGAATCTCCCATGCAGTACAGCCTAAGACATTCCAGCTCTACTTTTTCAGCCCCCATCTCCAAATCTTTCCTAACTCTTTCCCTTCCTACAAGCCAGTTCCAAAGACTCTTGAGCCATAAGGCCAGATAATTTCACATCAACGACCCCACTTCTCTGCTACCAGATTCTATCTTACTTTTCTCTCGTTGCTGAGGCAAAATACCCAACACCCAAAGGTAAAAGGGGGAAATGTTTATTTGGCTTACAGTTGGTGCAAGCTTCAGTCCATAATCGGCTGGCTCCAAGGCATCAGAAGACAGCAAAAGCAAGCAACAAGGGAAGGGAAAGGAGTCTTTCTGTCCCTTTTTTAATGCAGATTACTTAGGGCGGGTAGCACTCACACCCTCAATCTTAGAGCCCTTGAGCCTAGCACTGCAGGATAAATCAATTCCAGAAAAAGCTCCACCTATGACTGCATGGCATGAGGCTCAAGGGAGGATATCAAGACAGAAACCATAAACAACATCCTCTGCTTAAAACCCTCCAACACCTCCCTTTACACTTTTAGGAAAAGCCTGTCCTTTTTTTTTTTTTTTTGGTTCTTTGAGACAGTGTCTCACTAGGTAGTATATGCTGGCCCCAAACTCACTACATAGTCCAGGCTGGCCTCAAACTCACAGCTATCCTCCTGCCTCAGCCTCAGAAGTGCTGGGATTACAGGTGTGCACCACCACACCCACCTTAGGAAAAGCCTGTTTTTAATGGGCCTTCTAGCTATTCCTCAAGCTTCTGAACATGCTGCCAGCTCTATACCTTTGTACTGGCTATTCACTCTGCCCAAAAAGCTCTTCCCACAGATACTCATGTGGCTCACCATCATTTCAAATGCCACTTCTCAGTTAGGTTTTTGTTGACTACCTCAATTTCCACCCAATTTTCTCTTCCTTCTTTAAATTTTCCCACAGTACCCAGCATCTTCTAAAACAATATACAATTATACTTTATAATCTGTTTATTAGAGTTTACACTCGATATTTATAAAAAAAGTGAAAGAAAATAAAAAGAAAAGTATAATTGATTTTAATTTTTATCTGAGATCTGTACAGCATCTTTTTAGAATACATAAAAGTAAAATTAAAAAGCGTGCAAAATTTGAAACAATTATTTACCAAAGTCCATTCTATCTTTTTGGTTCCTCTGAAGCAATCCCAACAGGAGATTAGCCAAATAAGGTGATGTTTCTCTGGGAATACTGGGGAAAAGGAAAAAAAAAATCTAAGTGGTAAGTTTATATATAGTAGTTACATTACTTTTCCCTTCATTATGGTAAATAAAAATGTATATGCAGTTTCATAAATACTACATCTATAAAAATACCATGCTGAAACCTTATACCTTCAGGTTGGGGAAAAAAATAAAGCCTTACAATAGATTTTGAGAAATAGCAACAGTTTGAGAAGATTCCTGTATTGTGCTGTCTAGTATCTGTAAGAATAAAGTACTTCTTAAGCATAGACATCTTGAAGTTTTTATCATCGTTTTTGTATTTTGTTTTATTGTGGTACTAGAGATCTGAACCCAGAGTCTTCACACTGAGCCACATCCCCAGCTGCCATAGGCCAAGTCTGAAGACGGCCCTTTTTCCTCCATAGATTAGAGACTCAGACAGTCTGTTTGACTCATACTGTAGACCCTGGATGGCACAGCCCCAGGAGACAGTTACATTGTGTATCCTTTTCTGTTCCCTTCCTGCGCGTGCCCCTTCATGAAACAATCACATTATGTTCCGCCTGGGGCCATGTAGGCCACATCTTACTATTTCCCCCATCTTCTCTTCCTGTTTGCCTCTCACTATAAATAAAGAGTGTGTGGTGTTCCAGGCGGCTATAAGCTCCCGACAACCTATGGTTCCACCTGGTTCCACCTGGTCCCAGCTATCAAGAGTAATCTTGGTCTCCTTTTCTTTTCTTCATCTCCCACCACTCTCCTGGGCTTCAGACCCTACACTGTGCAGGTCACGGCACCCAGCCTTTTATTTTTCATTTGAGAAAGGGTCTTGTCAAGTTGCTAAGTTGCCCTGGCTGGGATCAAACCTGCTATCCACCTGTATCAGCCTGTCAGTGTGCTGGGATTGCAGCCATACACTTTTTTCTCTTTCTTTTCTTTGTGGGTGTGTATAGCTCAAGCTGGACGTGAACTCATGATCCTTCTGCCTCAGTCTCCCAAGTATGGGATTACAGGTGTGTGCCACCACATTCAACTTGAGTTTTAACACAATCTGTACTAACAGTTGCTATAATGTTCTCTATTAGAAACAGACCCACCTCTAGTTCTGTCTGGAAAAAGGCAGAGCTTAAATAAATACAAGTGAGAAATAATACAATTTCTTAAACTCAATATGAAAATGACAAAGCCACTGAAAAATAGGAATATACAAGTCACAGAATAAAACTACGAAAAGGATATTAAGGCAAACAGAAAAAGAGAAAATTAACTAATAAAGAGAATAATGCAAATTAAGAACTGGTCCTTCTCCATGTGTGAAACATTAAATCTGATAGATTTAACATTGTTAAAAATGTGAAGAAGGGAGCATTTTCTCACAGAGCTGTATTAAGATGGTCAAGTTAGAAAGCACACCTTTCAGTTCAACAATTTCACTTCTAGGAGTCCATCGTAAATGCACAAAGGTAGGCAAACACACATGCACACACACCCTCTCTTACTTCACGAAACCTGTTTGTAGTAACCATAAACTGGAAATAACAAATCTGATTACATAAAATATGGGACATCTAACTACAGAACTCTATGTAGCCATGCAAAAGGCAGCAGTAGCAGTAGTTCTCTAGATACCGTCCCTGAACATCTAAGAAACACTACAGAGAAGAAAACAAATTGCAGAACAATTCACAAAAACATAATGTAATTAATCTGAAATTATGTATACATATAAAAATATTACAGTGTGTCTTCATCCACCTATTCACCGGATCTAATACCAAGCAACTTCTGGCTCTTCCCCAAAATCAAAATGGCCATGATAAATAAATGTTTTGAATCAATTTAAGACACCAAGGCAGCCAACAGTGCAACTAAAGACATTCACAGAAGATTTTTAGTGCTGCTTCAGCATGATGCAAGAACAATGGCATATGTGTGTTTGAAGCAAACAGAGAATGGGGGAGGGTAATGGCAATGTGTCTTTTATTGTAATAAGTATTTTTATTTAAACACACACTGTATTTTTCAATCACATCTGGTACACATAAACGAGCACTAAAATATGTGTAAAAAATTCCTGCAAAAATATTTGGAAAGATACACAGCAAACTCTTTATCCCTACAAAGCAGAGCAAAGCCTAGACAGGAATTTACATTCTGCTTTATACATATCTATTCTGTTTTCCTCCCAACAAGGAACATATATAACTTCTGTAATTTTTTTCTCTTAAATATACCTAATTTTATTTGTTTTGTTTTTTTTGGTACCAGGGATCGAACTTGGGTCCCTGCGCTTGCGCAGCAGGTGGCGAAACCACTGAGCTAAATCCCCTGCCCAATGTACCTAATTTTAAAAAAATGTATAGCACTAATGAAGTAATTTTCTAAATTTCCTATTTTAGAAATATTCTAATTGTGTTAACTTTTTCACTTCCTATTATTACTGGTAACTAAAAAAGACTTAGGAAAAGAAACACATAAAACACAAAATTCAAATAACACTGTGTTCACATATAGTAAAACCCAGTGTACTCTAAACACGTACCTAGGGATTAAGCTCCTGTTTTTTTCATAAAACATCCGTAAGTCTTGAGGACTACTGGCCTGTTTAAAAAAAAAAAAAGTTTAATGTCCTAAGCAAAGGAGGACAGAACTTACAAGTCATATGATTAATACTCATATTCTTGATATAGAACATAAGCTATGTATTACTAAAGGAGCAATAGTTGAGCATTAGGAACCTATAAACCTTGAAATAATGCAGAAATCCTGCATATCTAGGTTCAATGTACTTTTTCTGAGGTCAGACTCTCAAAAGAGCCTGAATGAGAAAAAGCAAAGACCTTCTATTGAAGAGGTTACATGGCCTACCAACAGGTTCCATATTGCTGTGTAAAAAATGGGTGTATTTTACCTTAGGACCTTCAAGGGGTCCAAGGAAAAGAATTAAGTATACTGCCATTATAAAGTATCTCCACAGCCACAAATAGGACACTTATGATAACAGCTGCTTCATCAGTAAAAATGCCTCTACACATAGACTAGATTAGGAAATTAAAAGTGATTAGCCTGGGTGTGTCAATGACTTCTTTTTATATCATCTTGAGTAAATAACTTCACTTTGTTGCAGTTTTCAGATTCAAACATCTTTGTAACTAAGAGATTATAACATGGCCATATGAACTCAAGAGAAGTCATCACACTACAGTATATGTACACTGCAGGACCACCGCTTGACAGGATATCAGGAGACGAAGAGAAGAAAAAATTCCAAATAACTTTCATAAAGCCTGTGCATTTATCTCCTCCTCACCAGTAAGTACTAGGAACAGAATCAGAGACAGTTTCTAGTGTTCTCCCACACCAGCTCCACCCCTTATAAGCAGATTTAAGGACCCCAAACCAGACTAAGCAGGAAGCACTTTTGTCACCACTCACACCCACTTCCCACCGGCACCCTTGACCAGTTTTCACTGGCCAGGAAAATATCCATCAGCCTTCATGCCCAGTCATGCCCAGTCCAACCAGAAAGGATAAAAGGGGAAAAGCAAAAGATACAAAGGTGTTCTGGCTCACCACTGCAGTTTTTACCTGTAACAGAATCAACATAAGTTACAAAGGAGCCAAAAATACTACTTTCAAGGCATTCTTCATTTTATAAGTCAAAGACAACAACTACAAAGAGAGGAGATCTCAAAACTGAGGATGTGAGAAAAGAATCAAGCTACCTGAAAAGGTGGTTTTCCAACTAGGCATTGATATATCACTGTTCCTATGCTCCACAAGTCTGCCTTACCATCATAATGTTGAGACATAATAACCTCAGGTGCCTGGGAATAAAAAATTTCAAGAGACATGTATTATTTTAGCTATATAATTAATATGCGCATATTAATTAACAGGCAATGGTCACATACTAAAAAAATTAACAGTGTAATATATCTCTAATCAAATGATATTACAATGAACTTAGAACGAATTATTATATTGAGATATACTAGTAAATCTCAAAAATAATGTTTCATGAAAAGGAAAAATAAATGTTTCTACGTATTATGACGGATACAAAGTATAGCAAGAGTATTAAATAATAAAGAAAAATAACACCAATTACAGAATTGAGGTCCCCTGAGGGCTATGAGAGGTGGCGGGTAAGTAACTGGTAATGAGATTGGGGAGAGACAACAGGGACTTGGGCAGTATGAAATATTTTATTTCTTTCTACTTAAAAAAAAGGCCAAGGGACACATAGGAAAATGTTAACTTTGTTAAAAAAGTATACTAAGTACACAGATCTTTGCTACATTATCTATTTTTCTGTCATTTGAAAACTTTTATAATAGAAAACCTATGGTGGAAAACCATAATAAAAACTGTCCTCAAAGTAAAGAAAGGCATTTCTCTGCTGCTGTTACAGGTATTTTCCTACCTTTCACCAAAAACTGCTTTTCACAAATACCAACAATCAGGACAGATATTAAATCAGAATCTCAATTATATTTAAAGAATGAGAAACTATTTTCCAGGCATAACAGTTTAATTTATTGTCTCCCCAAATTTTTTAAATTTAGTTGAGATTCTTTAATAATTAGTTAAAAGCACTCTAGTTCAAGACTGAACTAACTGGACACTAAAGAAGTACAAAGCATGGGTAGGCATGGTGACTTCACACCTATAATCCCAGCAAGCATGAGGCAAGAGTCTGGCCAGCCTGAACTACATAGTGAGACCCTATCTCAAAGAACAACAAGAATGCCAGGCATAGTAGCATGCTGGTAATCCCAGCACTCAGGAGGCTGAGGCAGGAGGATCACCATGAGCTCAAGGCCAGTTGGGCTACATAGTAAGCTTGAGGGCAGCCTGAACTACATAGCCAGACCCTGTCTCAAAAAACAAACAGTACAAAGCAATTTTTAAATCTTACTAAAATATAACATTTATTATATATAAACAGTAAAATTATGATTAAGAAAGTTAATCTGATGCAAAATAATTTTTTAGTCGGGTGTGGTGGTGCACACCTGTAATCCCAGCATTTAGGAGGCTGAGGCAGGAGGATCACTGTGAGTTCAAGGCCAGCCTGGGGGAGACACTGTTTCAGAAACAAAATTTTTTTTGACCTTTTATGACTAATTTCTTCGATCTCAAAATTGATTTTAGGGCCAGGGATTTAGCTCAGTGGTTTCGCCGCCTGCTTCGCAAGCGCAAGGACCCAAGTTCAATCCTCGGTACCAAAAAAAAAAAAAAAAAAAAGAATTGATTTCAGAGAAATTTCTTTTCCCATTTTTGGTACTTACACATACTAAACATGCACTCTTATCAATATACTCCTAACCTGATTGGAGGAATTTGTAATTGATCATACACCCATCATAAACTTACAACTGAAATAGCTATATTTATTTACTTCACATAATTCGGAAGCTCTAGAATGGAGGTATTTGTAGGCTTACTACTTCACATTAGTTCACAGCCTAGTCCTAACAGACATGACAATATCTACATAAAAGGATAAGATTTTCAGCATTAAGTGTGAGGCTGAAGGAAAAAACTACAACATAAGAGACCTTGTCAAGACAGACAACATTTAAAAGATGAGGCCAGGTGGGCCGGGGATTTAGCTCAGTGGTTCCACCACCTTGCCTCACAAGCGCAAGGACCCGAGTTCTATCCCTGGTACCAAAAAAAAAAAAGATGAGGCCAGTTATGGTGGCCTGTAATTCTAGCACTCGGGAGGTTGAGGCAGGAGGATTGCTGGAGATTGAGGCCAGGCTGGGCTACACAGTGAGTTTAAGGACAATCTGTACTACAAAGCAAGACTTTGCCTCAAAATAAATAAATAAATAAATTTTTTATAAATAAATAAAAGATGAGCATATCCTCTTATACTGGAAGAGGTGATCCAAAAAGATATTTTTTAGGTATCCCTAAGTAATGCACATCAAATATAATATGACTATACTTCATGAACTTTTATTTTCAATTTAATCTAAAGAGATTTTTATCATACTAATTAATCTTTTTAAAACATAGGGGCCGGGGATTTGGCTCAGTGGTTTCGCTGCCTGTTGTGCAAGCACAAGGACCTGAGTTCGATCCCCGGTACCAAAAAACAATCATTAATTTAATTTAATAAAAAATAAAACCAAGTGGGGTCGGGGATTTAGCTCAGTGGTGCTGCTGCCTATCTCACAAGCACAAGGTCCTGAGTTCGATCTCCGATACCAAAATAAATGAATAAATAAAATAAAAGCAAGTGGGGACCAGTGGCACAGGTCTGTAATCCCAGCTTCTAAGGAGGTTGAGATAGGAAGGTCACAAGTTCAAGGACAGCTTGTACAACTTGGTGAGACCCTGTCTCAAAATGAAAATCAAGAAAAGGGCCATGGGCCAGGGACATAGCTCAGTGGCAGTGTGCCTACTTGGCAATCGTGCGGCTCTGAGTTTGATTTCAGGTACCGGAAAAAAAAAAGAAAAGGGCTGAGGATGCAGCTCAGAGTAAAGTACTTGCCTAGCATGTGTGAGGCTCTGAGTTCAGTCCCAGTCCCACAAAAATGAATGAAAGAAAGAAGAAAGATTGATTGATTTGCTTTTATACTCCCCTATGCTAAAGCAAAAGATATCTGTTACTATAGCACTACTGGTAATAAAACTGCTATCAGTAATATAAATAACAATTCAGACTATATATAAAAATCCTGTCTTCCTTGGAAACAAGCATTATACTTAGATTCCAATTCTGATGGTGCTGTGCTTTAAACACACAAGGATGCAAACTCTCACTCACCATGTACATCGGGGATCCACACAGTGTTGCAGCCATCATGTTACTATGTAAGTAACGAGCAAAGCCAAAATCCGCTATTTCACAAAATAAAACAGAAAAACAAATGATACCTATGCTCACAGTGCAGATCATATGACTCTTTACAAGATGAGAAGCCACAAAAGAATTGTGAAAAACAAAGAGCTTACTAATATGACTGCCCACCAAAGAAAAACAAAAATAGCTATCTCAATTTCAATAGCGAAAAAAACATAGTAGTGATAACAACAGTACAGGCCACTACAAGTTTTTTAACAAAGGAGCACCAATTTCTATAAGTGATCCATTAAAAGCTCTCAAAAAGGGCCAGGGATTTAGCTCAGTGGTTTCACCGCCTGCTGCACAAGCACAAGGACCCAAGTTCGATCCCCAGTACCAAAAAAAAAAAGCTCTCAAAAAAAAGTCAATACCAGATATTGAATAAAAACTGTTTTTTCTTACTAATTGCTTCAAATACTTTTGAAATACAGAGCACTAAAACACTGCCAGAGTCTAAACTAGATGATTTCTCAGATCCCTATATAAAAATCTTGTGATCGGGGTCATTAATTTGCTGTCAATAACCATACTATATCAGCTTTCCTCTCCAAAGAAGCAGGATTTGTTAGAGATCCATATTTATAGTTTAGCCTTGTCCTAGATTTAGCATATGCTCCCAATAAGTTAAAGGATTTAACAATATCTAAACTGACCTCAGTGCACTCCATAAAAATTTCAAAACTGTTATCAATAAAATCTACCATTCTAACAAAACTGAACTAAAATTATCTATAAATACTGAGTCTCAAAAATGTCTTTCCATGAAACAAGATAAGGCTGTTTACCTATTTTGATCCGAATACCAGTGATACTTGACTTTCTCCGATTGGCATAAGACAACAAAATGTTCTGTGGTTTGAGATCCCTGTGGATTATTCCTTTGCTGTGCAGGATTCGCATGGCAGCTGCAATCTGATGCAGAAACACTCTGATAGTATCTTCACTGAGAGTTCCTTTAGCTGATAGAAAAGAAGTCACAAAAATATTTAAGCACACAAAATCAAATACCATTTGTATAGTCCACCAATAGAATTGGTTGTGAAGGCAGGCATGAAAGGAATAAGGAAATGGGATTCATATTTATTCCTTTTTTTACTTTAATAATTGAAGTCAATGAAGAGACATCTGAAAAAAGTTACCAACCTATTATAAAGAAAATTGACTTGCATTTGTATTTTTGATTCACTAATGTTCTTTGCTTTTCCCTTTCCATTTTTACTTCTGAAAGTGCCCGTACCACTCTGAACAGGTGTACAGCAAATGTGAATCTCTTACAAAACAAAAGAAGTTCCCCTTCATGTTAATCAAATACTGTACATGTGATAAAGGTTCATATTTAACCTAATCATTACATGAGTACAAATTAAAAACAAGGTGAAATCCTTATGTGGAATCTACTGCCTCTTGTACCTGTCAGGAATCTGTACTCCACATTATCTCCTTCCTTTTGTCTCCTTTGCTTCCAACACCACTGTCCTACACAGGATCTTTCCTAACTAAAGATACCTTTAAGAAGAGATATCTTGGGCTGGGGATTTAGCTCAGTGGTTCCGCCCCTGCCTTGCAAGAGCAAGGTCCCAAGTTTGATCTCCAGTACCAAAAAAAAGAGAAGAGATATCTTCACTACTATAAGGAGGTAATGTGTACATTATTAGAATGTAGTCACTATTCTTGAGGCAGTTAATGGCTAATATCCTGGCATGGCAGAGCTGCTTTTGTTCAAATCCCAGCTCTCTTCTCCCCTACATAACCCTGGAAGATAATCCCTCTTGGGCATAACACTGACTACATGAGGTTGTTATGACAATTAAACAAGATAACATGCCTAATAATGAAGACTTCAAACAAGTGTCTAGCACATAATACACACTCAAATGTAGTTAACTATAAAAATATAAACTTTCTACTAAAACAGATCTAAATGTCACAACTGCAATTTCTTAAATCTACATTAAAGATTAATATCCTTGAACCTGGGCCAGGGATTTAGCTCAGTGGTTTCGTCGCCTGCTGCATAAGCACGAGGACCCAAGTTCGATCCCCGATAACAACAACAACAAAAAAATCCTTGAACCTATTTAAATCCTTTGTGAACACATTTCTGTCCATATAATTCTCAGAATATGTTCTATATAACCCTTCCATCTTAAGAAAGGTAAAAATAACATCAATACTTAGAACAAGTGAAATGTTATGATTTTTAAATCATCTTAATGACATGCCAAGCGACATTTCATGGTTTTAAAATCACTTTAACCAGGCATGGTGGGACACACTGCAATCCCAGCACACAGGAGGATATGGCAGGAGGAACCCAAAAAGTGTGAGGGCAGCCTGGGCCACACAGTGAGTCCAAGGCCCTGAACTATATAGTGAGACCCCATCTTTTTTTTTTTTTTTTTTTGGTACCGGGGATCGAACTCGGGTCCTTGCGCTTGCGCAGCAGGCGGCGAAACCACTGAGCTAAATCCCCAGCCCAGAGACCCTATCTTAAATAAATAAATAAATAAAGACATATTGACATTTATGTCCTTTAAAAAAAAAAAAAATCACAAATACTTTTCCAGTGAGGACTATTTTTAACCTATCCTCCCTCTTTTTTGTTTTTTTTTAACTGATGCTCAGTTAAAAAAAAAATTCAAATACACTAAAAAATTCCAAATACACTAACAGATATAAAATGTGCTATCTTCCACATCATCCTCGTGGGTCCACTGTTAAAGTGTTAAAAATCTGAAGTACATTCTTCCAGATCTACTTTGTCAATGTCAACATATACTTTACATTATTAGCCTAGTTAAATCAATGACTAGCATTTCTCCCCTACTCCAGGGCCTCACACTAGCTAGGCAAGTATTCTGCTACTGAGCCACAGCTCCAGCTTTATTTGCATATTTTACTTAAATTATATTGCAACAACTAAAATGGATAGCATTTTTACATTTCATTCATTTACATTTAAGACAGAACAATATCACTACTTTAAACTGATGATAGCTATTTACAACTTGTATTTCTGTCTCATGACACACTATTAAATATACCTAAAATTTACTTAATTCAGAATTCAAATTCCAAGTGTTTCCATGGATAATAGAAACAATAACCTAGTTTAAGTTGTTCTGAACACAAATTACAATAAAACCTCACATCAGTAAATATGGCATGTATTCTCTTCAGACAATCCCAGAAACTGAAATTCCTACATGAGGAACTTTTTTTTGTTTTTTGGAGTTTTGAGACAGGGTCTCAACATGTGGTTTGGGCTTGCTTTGAACTCACTATGTAACCCAGGCCTCCAGGCAATCCTCCTGCCTCAGTCCCCTCAGTATTAGGATTACTGGTGTGCACCATCACGCCCACCAAGAACTGCATATTTTACTGTAATTCTTTTTTTTTTTGGTACCGGGGATCGAACTTGGTTCCTTGTGCTTGTGGTGCAGGCAGTGGAACCACTGAGCTAAATCCCCGGCCCAAGAACTGCATATTTTAAAGGCTTTGCCAACATCAAAACTCTTCTGAATGAATTTTTGAGCACATTAACACTGAGGTAGGCTCAGTCGTAGCTGTCGTTCAGTATATTCTGCAATAACTAATGGTAAAGTACAATTTACTTACTAACTTAGAATTTATTTCATTTTTTTGTGATACTGAAAATTGAACCCATGACCTACACACTAAACTACATCTCCCACTTTGTATTTTTTATTTTGAGACAGGTTCTCACAAAGTCACTAAGTTGCCCAGGTGAGGCTTGAACTCGTGATCCTCCTGCCTCAGTCATCTATAGCACCAGGATTACAGGTGTGCATCACCACACCCAGCTAAAATTTGTTTTATTTTATTTTTGTTGTTGTTTGGGGGGTTTTGTTTTGGTTTGGTTTAGTTTTTTGGTATGGGGAACTGAACTCAGAGCCTTGTGCTTATCAGGGAGGCTTTGTACTACTGAGCTACATCCTCAACCCTGTTTTGTTTTTTGAGACAGAGTCTCACTATATAGTTCAGGCTGGCCTCAAACTCTCAGCAATCCTCCTGCCTGAGCCTCCCAACTGCTAGAATTACAGGCATGTGCCACCACGCCTGGCTGAAAATATGTTTAATTTTAAACTTGCAATTTGACAGAATATGCTTTCAATATTTTGGAAATGTTTAAATTTTATTTATCAGAGCAAATAAATGGACTAAATGTTCATGCTATGATACAATGACTATCGATCTTCTACACATTCCAGACTTTTCAGACCAGTGCTCTGCAAAACAAATATAATGTAAGCCTTATATGTAAGTTTAAATCTTCCAGTGGCTACATTTTACAAAGTAAGAAGCTGAGCATGATGGCATATGCCTGTAATTCTGGCACTCAGGAGGCTCAGGCAAGAGTCCCAGGCCAGCCTGAGCTGAGCTACACAGTGAAACCCTGTGTTCAAAACAAAAATGAAAAGAAAGATAAAATTAATGTATTTAACCCAATATATCTAAAATATTATTATTTAAATTTGTAATGATTTTTTTTTTTTTTTTTTTTTTTTTGAGACAGGGTCTCGTTATGTAGTTCAGGCTAGCCTTAACTCCTGGCAGTTCTTCTGCCTCAGCCTCCCAAGTGCTGGGATCATAGGTATGCGGCACCATGCCTGGCTGTAATGAATATTTTAAAAGTAGTAAGATTCAATCACTCTTTTCTTCTGATAAAGTGCTCAAAATTCAGTGTGCAATTTACACTTCTAGCACATTTCAATGTGGACAAGCCACAGTTTAAAACACCTGATGGTCACTGGCTACTATTTAAGTGCCAACTAATATAGACAATTTCTTAAGACCCTAATTTCTTTCACATGTTTTTAGAAGTGTCTTTATTTTATTTTGGGTACCAGGGATCAAACTCGGGACCTTGCGCTTGCGAGGCAGGCAGAGGAACCACTGAGCTAAATCCTGGCCCTGGAAGTGTTTTTAAACTGCAAGAGATTCCCTTAAAGACTGTGACAGATTCAGGGATAGGTTAAAAAAACAAAATCAGAGGGAGGGGGCAAGGAGAGGAGAGGAAGGAGAAGTAAAAAGAATTATGATGTTTTAGGTGCATGTACTCCCCATGATGAATGCAATCATTATGTACAACAAACATGTACTAACAAAAATATATTTTAAAAGCCAAAACTCACAGCATTTAAATGATATAAACACTGAAACTAGAACAGTTTGCCTCGCTAAATTCAACATTCAAGCTCTTAAGCTCTTTGCTATTTAGTTCCCTGTTATAACAATATTGCTCTAGAAAATCTAATACAAAGTTCAAAACTATGGACAAAACTGCTGCCAATATTAAACTAAATCTACCACACCAGAAATTGTTTGTATCGGTAACACTTGCTTATGAAGGCAACTGATATTCTAATTAGGGCTCTAAACTTAAGTGCCATTTGATATGATTCCAGCAGAAAGATGTTCTCACCAGGAACACCAAGGATACCAAGAACACAAGATTCAGAGATGGACAAGGCAGAAGAACAAGCAGAGTGCTCTTCAGCTTCAACTCTTTTCTGCCAGCAGTGGATGAAAGTACCCATCTCACTGTATTCTATCTACTAGTAAATGACATTCTGAAATATTTTTTACCTAAATTGACAGATTTTTTAAAAACTACTAAATTCAGGACATTGACTGCCTCCAGGAAAGGACAGGAATGGTATTGCAGAAAGGCTTATAGGGCGCTTCAACAACACAATTTATTTTAAAATTGGAGGTATATACCAGTGTTCTTTATATTCTCTACACAGTTTGTGAATGTGGGCAATATTCTATATTTTTAAAACTTTTTAAAGTCTCATTTTTAATTTTACTCCTGGCTGCTAAGTGAAATTAAACATTTTAAATACTCTGTTTCTTCTTTGTAAACTATCCATACCTTTTAGGTGGGTATCCATTGAGGTATTAGTGCTTTTACCACCAATTCCCATGAATGTGTTTATAGGTTGTTCAGTATGTATTAACCTTTTACTATCATTTTTTATTAGTACATGTTTACAGTACATAATGATTACATTCTTCATACTATCTTTTTGATTATTTTCTTTTCCTTTTTGTATATTTCTACTGCATCTTTTTCTTTTGCCACCAGGAATCAAACTCGGAGCCTCACGCTCTATCTCATCTTTTAAGGGGTAAACAAGCAGATTCTGATTAAACAGATTACCGTTCTAGCTTTATTCTATTGAACATTCACACATAGACACACACACAAAATTACCTTGTAAATAATCTGCCAGGTCTCCACCATTGCAATACTGATATACAAAAGAAAAGGTAATTAAAATAAGAACAGTGATTCGAGATAAATTCAATTCATCCTCAGTTAATTTTTGTTTAAAAAAGTCACTTGTATTAATACAAATCTAACTAAAAACATAATTATGTAATCAAAACTTTAAATTTTACATATCTTATAAAGTCTAAATCACAAAATTTATAATTTTAAATTTCTAAGACAGAAATAGCCTATTGTCAATTTCAAAGTGCATACTAATCAAAAGGAATTTGAAACAAATTAAATGGAAGTTTGTATAATACCTACCTCCATTACCAGAAAGACAGAGTTGGGCAATTCCTAAAAAGCAAACATTAAATATCACTTAGAAAAAATATTAAATGCTAAATTAAAATAATGATAGTTGGGGGTCAGGGATTTAGCTCAGTGGTGCTGCTGCCTGCCTTGAAAGCGCAAGGTCCTGAGTTCAATCTCCGGTACCAAAAAATAATAATAATAATAATAATGATAGTTGGGCAGGGGATTTAGTTCAGTGGCACTGCACCTGCCTTGCAAGTACAAGGTCCTGAGTTTGATCCCTGTACCAAAAACCAAATAAATAAATAAATAAAGATAAAGATAATGATAGTTAATAAAAATACACTTGTTCATTATTACTCAGGCATGGTGGTACATGTCTGTAATCTCAGCACTCAAGAGACTGGGTCAGGAAGGATTGCTATAAATTTGAGACCAACACAGACTACACAGTGAGTTCAAGGCCAGCCTAGAATACATAGCGAAATTCTGTCTCACAAAAACCAAAAAACCAACAAACACTTTTAAACCACTATTAAAGCAGTAAACTCACAAATCCATCATAAAGTGAAATTTAAATTCCCAACAATGATTTAAGAATCCCCTCTTCAAAACCAAATCAAGTTCTGGTAACACTAATGTCATCAAGAGGGGGTGCAGCTCACTGTTGGAATCCTGGCCTAGCATATACAAGGCCAACTTCAATTCCTAACACCACAAAAGAAAAAAAAGAAGAAAGTTCAATTCTGTTTATGGCAAGAACTAAAGAATGATTCAAATTTTGATTATGACTGACCTAAAACAACACATAAGACAAAAGGCAAGGTAAATTTAACACTTGTGAACAAAGAAAATTCTTCGATCCTTTGAGAAGTACTTCCATTTTTAAAAGTTTCTGAGTTGGGTACCAAAATGACTTATAATCCTTCCTAGCAACACTAAACACACATTCTAATATCTGAAACACATGGCCCAGGATGTGGAGTTTTCTGTTTTTCTAGTTTTTATGTTTATTTGGGCTAAGCACATCAGGGAATTGCTGGCAAAGAGATGTTTCATCACATGTTACACCAGGACATGTTCTAAGATTTTAGGGAACTGATTTAAGGAATTTTACAGAGTCTCTCAAGTTATATACCTCCAGGTCTGCTGTTTGGATAAGTAATTCCAAGACTGGTTAGCTGACTCTTCAAAGAATTTTTATAATATTAACTAAATTTTAAATTGGGAGTCAGGTGTGGTGGTATATACTTGTATTCTCAGTACCTGGGAAGCTGAGGAAACAGAACTGCAATTTCGAGGCTAGCATGGGCTAGCCTGGACCACATAGTGGAACCGTCTCAAAAGTGTAAAAAAAAAAAAAAAAATTTACACTAGGCTGTTCCATGGCTTAACTTAAGCCATTGTTCAAATGTGACTGAAAATAGAGTACTTCCAAGTAGCACTGGACTCCACCAAGGTCCTAAATTCAAATATAAAGTTCTATGAAAAAAACAAAAGAAGGGCAGGACAAAAATGGGGCAGTTTACAGCAGCACTCCTCAGAATCAGTTCAAGAACCAGTACCAGTTGAGAAAATATTTTACTGCCCCACAATGAAATAGCTACAGAAATTAAGACAAGAATTTGAAAAGGTTTAAAGCAATTCCACAAAACAATTTTGTCTGATGAACCTAATTATAGTAAATTGAGGGCCAGGGTTACATGTAGCTCAGCAGTACAGCACTTGCATAGCATGTACAACAGAATGCATTCTATCTCCAGCATCAGAGGAAAAAAAATTTAAATGTCAAAAAAAAAATTAAATGTCAATTTGTAGGCCCTTTTTATCTTATCTTTGTAACAATTCATTCTTACTGGATTTTAAAAAAGCATCAGTCCACCCAGATCAGAAATAAAAAAATCAAGCTTCACCACAAGCTAGTCTTGTTTGCTTCCCTGTAACAAAAGCAACACAACAGGTTAGTACAAAGTTGTTTCACCATAGCCACCAAGGGCTAGACACCACAGTTCAAAACCTGAATGTAAAATTTTGTCTGCAAGGACCGGGGATTTAGCTTAGTGGTTCTGCCGCCTGTCTCACAAGCACAAGCTTCCAAGTTCGATCCCCAGTACCCTCAAAAATAGAAAAAAAATGTCTGCAAGAAACTCAATGACCTAGGATGATTTTCTTCACTTACTTCTCAAGTACTAGATTAAAAAACTGAAATACCTCATGCCAAAATTCTTTGATTCCAGAGATATACAGAAGGCCACAACAATTGTTAGCATTTACTCTCTGCTAAAGAACTAGGAGCCAGCTCCTGCCTCAGCAGGATCCCAGCATGAAGAAACTAAAACAGATGCCTGCCTGCCATCTCTTAACAGCAGCTCTCCCCTGACAAATCAGGAAGAAGGCAGAGAACAGTCAGCACCCAGCAGGCTAGAAGATCAAGTGCTTCCTCTTACCAAAAATAAAAACAAAAAATCTATATCTAAGAGTTAAATCATTTCCATTGTGAACTATATAGTTTTCATTATGAAACCTGATCAAATCCAGACCAAAACATATGATCCCTAAAATTACTCAGAAATCATTAAACGCTGACAACTTTAAACAATATTTTCTTTTATCAAGTACAAAAATATTACCTCACATCAGTGTTGCTTAACCATGTAATAGCAATAGTACCATATTCTAACTATTGCAGAGAAAAAGGAGCTAGGAATTAGAATCCTTAAGTGGTCTAAATAGTCATCAATAACTTGTGCTCACTCAACAGAAGAGGTCAAATTCCTATTTTGGTATTCTCAATTTTGGAGTTATACAAACTACTTAGTTTTTCTTCATTCATTCACTCATCCAATAAATAATGAAAAGGAATAATTTAATATCCTTGACCACTCATCCAAACCATCCTGTTTGTCTACCTTCAAAGCATGGAAGATCTCCATAGATTCAATCATACTTTCTCTTGAACACCTCTCATCTTCAGACTCCCTCTACAAAATAGTGCACATTTTTTAAAACAAAGTACGTACTTAGGTAACTTGGAACATGAGCAGCTGTAATAGGACTAACAGAACCAGCCAAATTGGTTCTCTCCTATAGACAAATTGAAACTCATGTGGTACCGAGGCACCAAAGAAGAATTCAGCAGAGAGGTTACCTGAATGATCAGAAGGGCTGAGAAGTGAGGCCCATATAACCTGAGAATCAAACCACTGAGAGCTTGCCACAGCTACACATACAGATTTCTCCTTTCCTGATATCTGAAAATCCTCACCCTCCACTCCTCTCCAGCATCCCCATCAACAAAATTAACATCATAGGCATTTCATTTTATTATTCTCCTACTCAGCTCCTTAAGGACATAGATAAAAAACCTCAAAGAATCCAGAAATGAGCCCACACACGTCGCTGATTTTTTTTTTTTTTGGTACCAGGGATCAAACTCTGGTCCTTACGCTTGCGAGGCAGGCGGCAAAACCATTGAGCTAAATCCCCGGCCCCTGTGGCTAATATTTTTTAAGTTTATTTTTACATTAGTTGTAAAAATAGTTGTAACCTTGAAATTCCTGATTGGTAATTCAGGTTTTTGAGTACATTTTCCCCAACAGTATCTCATTCTATAACCAATGTTGGTACTTAAAAATACTTTTCATTCTGATAGAAAAAAAATCTAAGTATACTCTCCTCTGAAAGAGAAACCTACTCTGCAATTACAAGGGTTTTTCTGTACCACTCCAAGAATGGTAAATTAACAGTTAATATTACTTAACAATTTTTTTACTAGGCACCAACTTGTACCACTTGGTGCCCTCTAGCTATAGAGAATAAGAAACAAACTGTATAAACAGCTCTGAGTAGAATGGACATTTCAACTAGGACTGTGAGATGAGTTTAGTTTTTTACTTTAAAGTAATTTTCCCCTTCTTTTTATAGTGCTATAATTTCTGGAATGATTCATGCTTATTTAAACAGGTAATAAAATATACCTACAACACTCATATATCCCAAACATAGTAGTTTAAACTCCAAAGTTTTTGGAGAGCATGCATACTCTATGATCAAAAATATGGGCATGCTTTTTGGCCTGGTAATTCTAATTCTAGAAATTGAACTATAAGCCTGAAAGGTATGTTATTTTATAGTATTGTCTATAACTGGAAAATCTTTTTATAAAATGAGAAAAACAATATACTATATCTTATAACACGGGTTTAAATACTTTTTGGTAAGATTGACCATATGAATAATGACAAACAACATGGGTTTAAATACTTTTTGGTAAGATTGACCGTATGAAAAATGACAAATAACACGGGTTTAAATACTTTTTGGTAAGATTGACCATATGAAAAATGACTTACATCTTATAACACGGGTTTAAATACTTTTTGGTAAGACTGACCATATGAAAAATTACTACATAAAAAAATGTATCTAAAACAGTCCATTTTTTCTCACCCCATTAAAATTAAGCACATTGAGAGCAAGGACTGTTTTATTCACTACTTTATTCCTACCACTCAGATCAATGACTGACATATGGTAACCATTCAAAAACTTGCAAAATGAATGTATTTAAATAATGTGAGTGAACACAGAAAAGTTTTAGCTAGAAATATATATTACTGAGTCACATAACACGTCCATTTATTTTACTGAAATTCAACTGTACAGACTAAGCAAAGCAAAAGAAAGGTATGTGAACCGTGCATAACAGTCTGCCCTGAAGTAAGAGAGAAAATCTGAATCTGCTGTTCCCTCCATATGCCTCAGTCCTTTCGGCTCTCACACAGTGAACACCACTTGAAGTGTGTTAGCATGTAAAAGAAAATTTTTTAAACATAGTATGGCCCCTAAATATAAGCAAACTACTGTATCTGGTGCACCACCCCAAAAACCAGTACTTTTCTCCAAAGATGACCTCTGAAAAGGATAATTCTATCTATAGAGAAATTTTGCTTTAGAAAATGACATTAGAATTCAGCTTTCCCATCTCCAAATACAACTCCATTGTATACCACATTGATAATCACAGATAACATCTGAGTTATGAATATGCCCTAACATCCTTGTTTTATTCATCTTATTTTCTAAGATTTCTGTGATTTACAAATGTTGCTTTCATAACAAGAAAAAAGCTCCATTTAATTTTTCAATAGCTCACACTATGTCTTTCTACATTTATCACAGAAATGCTAGATCTGGTATCAGCATTCCTCTACTTGACCTAACAAACTATCCTGACAGTATATTATCAACTGCTAGTAAATGTACCCATGCTGCACATTTTAGACTAGTGCTGTATATTTTAAACAATTTCTTAATGACACAACTCAAACTATTTGTCTCATTAAAAAAGAATTAAGGCAACTGTAAATTCCTATTAAGAATCACTGCTGGGAATGGCAGCACATGCCTGTAATTTCAGCACCTGGGAGGCTGAGGCAGGAGGATCACTGTGAGTTTGAGGCCAGCCTCAGCTAGTGAATTCAAGGTTAGCCTGAACTACACAGCCAGACCCTGTCTCAAAACAACACAAAAAAAGGAATCATCTAAATTTGTTTTTGTTTGTTTTTCAGTATCAGGATTCAGACTTAGGATCTTGCACTTGCCAGGCAGACACAGCACCACTGAGCTACAACCCCAACCCAATCACCTAAATTTGTATAAAACACAAATTTTTTAAATGTTTGTTTTTTAAAAAATGTGAAATAAGATACCTGAACATCATAGAGTGCTACAATATTTTCATGCTGAAGTTCCTGTTAAAGAAATTGAGAATTTAGATTAATAAGTATTCCAGTAATTTTAATATTTCAATATATAAATACAAATTAAGAATAACATATATTTACTATTTCTAGCATATTATACCTTTATTAATAGTGTAAAAATTCAATCTACTGAAAAGTGAAATGTACCCAATCAAACTTTACATGGAGCCTAAATATTTTTTTCAATACCACCATTTTGTAGACTCCTAACAAAATCACTATTCTTGTTTACAAAACAAATGCAACTATCAGTATGGACACAGACTACCAAATTTAATACAAATTTTTCTTTCTTTTTTTTTTTTTTTTTGTGGTGCTGGGGATCGAACTCAGGACCTTAGGTTTGCGAGGCAGCAGACCCATTGAGCTAAATCCCCAGCCCCTAATATAAATTTCTAATGGCAAAAGAGAGACAAAATTTTAAGGTGCTTTTAAAAAGCATATTATTTGCCTAAAAGAAAAAAAGTATATTTCTCAGCCATAAATCTAGTGTTTTTTTAAATTTTTTTTTTGGTACCGGGGATTGAACTCGGGACTTTGTACTTTCGAGGCAGGCGCCTGAACCACTGAACTAAATCACCAGCCCCCTCAGCTATAAATCTTACCAAAGAATTCTCCACAAGATAGTTTTGAGGAAAGCTGGTGAGTGCAGAATGAGAGTTCTATGCTCATATTAGTTTGCAAAACACGAAGTTAAATACGCTGAAACTGGGAGAATTTTTCATTGTCTTTAGTGAGCAATGTGTTTTGTGACTGTCCAAGTATTCAATAAACAGAATTTTCCAAATGTATTTGACCATGGAATCCTTTTTTTTCTCAAAACATCTCACTTGGATAATAACTGGCTAGGAGTAAAGTAAATTTTTTCCTTGGACTACCTCCAAGGAAAAAAACCTTCAATTAAAAAAAAGTCACCCCACTCCTCCCAAAGAAATTTAATTGTAAAGTAAGAGGGATTAACAGAAGAGGTGAACACTGTACCAGATAGGCCTCCCTACCCCTCTTCTCAAACAGTAACACAGTAACTAGAAAAGCAAAGATATTACGAGAAGTTAAAATCAATTTTCATAGAATCTCTCTAAGGTTGGCCAAGAGCCACAAATATGTTATTAAAAATAGCTTCAGGGGCCAGGGATTTAGCTTGGTCCTGGGTTCAATCCCCGGTGCCAAAAACAAAACAAAACAAAAACAAAAACAAAAAATAGCTTCAGCCAGGCATGGTGGCTGTAAATCCAGCACATGAGGCTGAAGCAGGAGAATTCCTTCCAGTTCGAGGCCAGCGTGGACTACATAGTGAGTTCAAGGCCAGCCTGAACTATAATGGAAGATCCTGGTGCTCCCTTCGGCACCACATATACTATATAGCAAGATTCTACTGCAAAAAAACAGGAAAAAAAAAAAAGCTTCAGTGTACTTAATGCTTCAAAACACTGACCATAGGGCCGGGGATTTAGCTCAGTGGTTCCAAAGCCTGCCTTGCAAGTGCAAGATTCCAAGTTTGATCCCTGGTACTCTAAAAAAAAAATAAAACAAAAAAACTGAACAAAACACTGACCATATAAAAATAAGCACCAGGGCCCCGGGGATTTGGCTCAGTGGTACCAAGCCTACCTTGCAAGTGCAAGGTCCTGAGTTGATCCCTGGTACCGAAAATAAATATATAAATAATAAAAATAAGCGGCAGGTGATAATTACCAAATTTGGACCCAACAACCAAAACTGCAAAGGATGCCATCATGTATATTTAGTTTACATTGTTTTACCCTAGTATGTAATAATACACAAAGTAACATACCTTTAAAATTTTAATTTCCTTTCCAAGCAGTATTTGTGATTTTGACAAGTTCTTTTTATTAATACTTTTAATAGCTACCTCCCAATCAGTTTTCTGAAAAGGAAAAACAGTGTTATTCCTAGAAATTATTAGACAGAAACAACAGGAAAAAAAATTTATAGTAACAAAATGTTTTTAGCAGCAGACAAAATGTGGAGAACTGGGGAAAAATTAAAAAGAAACTCAATCTCCAGCAACAGAAAAATTATTTCATAAATCAGTATAACAAACCAATGTTCTAAACACAGCTATAAAAACAGTAAATATGAAGATTACATAGGAACTAGCACCAAGTTTTTTAAAAAACTCAGTTTACAACCACATAAAAGTTATGGAGAAATGTGTATATAAACTTAGAAAGTGGTATGATTAGTTGAAAACAGTATTAGCTTGGCTAGATTATAAAGTGTTTTAATTTTTTCCTTGAGTTTTAAGTTATTTTCACAATAAATGGAAAGTAAGCAACAAAGACAGTGCACTGTGAACATGGCCCTTGGCAACAATCAAAACAAAGTCTTTATGATTATTTCCACTCTGAAGCCTTTCCAAATTCTTTAAGAGTTTAAAACCTCATGTGACCCTACTTGAGAAACAGCAAACGCTTTTTTTTCTTTTTTTTTAGGCTTGAACGTGAGTTCATGTTTAGTTGGACGGAAAATGAAGCATCCAACTATTTTTTTTTCCACTTTAAGTCCGTCTAACCCAGGAGAGTTAAGATGATACCTGACTGGTCGGTTTGTAGGAAAACCAATGTGGGAAAAGCGATACCTCCCATTCGAGAAAGCCTAAGGCTAATGGGAAAGCTGCCCATTTTCTGCTGGATCTGCAATTATCAACCTCAGAGGTGACAAGCCCTGGCAGCTCGGGGAAGTGAGGAGGGGGACCTTGCGTTCCACAGTAAGTAACTTCAGGTGGAAAGGTTTCTCCGTGTGGCACACAAGGGCGAATGCCTCAGCGCACTCTGGTTTATCAAGCACACTGACAAGGAGGGGGACCATCAGTGGCCGGGCGCCCGTCGGTAGGTGGAGCGCTGCCTAGAAGATCCGGCCTCAAAAAAACAATCCTTGCAAGACCAAAACAAACCCCGCGACTCTGACAGGGCGCACAATGGCAGGCCCGGGGCGGCGAGCCACGTAGTGGTGGTGGTTGGGTCCCGGCTCTTGCAGCTTCGCCAAATTTCAGGACCTCCCAGTCCGGTAACGCCCAGGGGTCTCGGCCTCGACCGAGCCAGCTGGATCGGCGGCGCTCACCTGACGGTGCCGCCCCCGAAAGACCACGGCGAAGGCCCCGTGTCCCACGAGGTCCTTCTTGCTATACTCGAAGTCGCCCACCACCTCCATGGCCGCGCCCCGGGGGCATACAGCAGGCGGGCGGCGCAACGGGATCAGCACCGCGGATCCGCGGGCACCGAGCGCGTCCGAGGGCGGCGGGACAGGGGCAGTCGCGGCCCCGGGCCCGGGCGGACGCTCATGCCGAGGCCGGAGCGGAAATGAGGAAGGCCGATGCGCGGAGCCGGGGTCAGCGAGGCCTATCCCAGCCCCGGCCGCTCCTCATGGCCAGGCCTGCCGCCGGCCGCGGGCTCGCAGGCGAAGCGACCTCGGAGCTGCTGGGCCAGAGGCGCCGCCACCGTCACTGTGCGCCCCCAAAGCCGCAAGCGCACCCAGGGGAAGTACACGGTCCAGGCCTCCCCATCCCCAATTCGTTCGGCCGCCTCGGCCCTTTCCGCTCGGGTCGCGTCGCCGCCGTTCTGGGGCCGCCGCCCTAGAACCCTCACAGCCCCGGACCGTGCGCCTCCCTGCTGGTGTCCATGACCAACTGGAACACCAGCGCGCCGGCCGCTCCAGCGCTGATTGCCGGCCCTCCGCGACGTCAGCGCGCCTTGTAGGACGTAGCGAGCGGCGAGACGGGATCCCTCCGCCGAGAAAAGGAGTGCGCACCGGACCAAGGAACCCCAGCACTGCAGAGCCCACAGTCGCTCAATGAAGAAACGATGATGCACACCTCTGCGACTGCAGCTAGTCACCTGATGTAGGTCCCGTGCTGGCCCAGGGACCAGACTGAGCCGGCCACGCCCTGGCTTCGAGCCTACAGTAAGGGTTTTTCAGAGAGGCGAGTCTTGAACTCCAGCTTCAGGCATGACGGAGGTCTCGCTTGTGCAGTGTAAATTCCAAGGATCCAGGGAGAGCAAAGGAGAAACTCCTAGAGCTTGGCCTTGCCCATGCCCTCTCAAATCCGAGAATACGCTGCCAAACTGCCATTCTTCTCTCACCCTTCTCAGGCTTTGCTCGCTTGGTGGCCCCTAAAGGGACAGTATGTGCGCCAGGGATGTAGCTCAATGGCACCGCGCCTGCCTGGCAAGCGCAAGGTCCTGAGTTTGATCCCTGTACCAGAAAAGAAGGTATAGTATCTGGCAGGAATTGGGGGGAGGGGCGTTGGGAGAAGCTAAAGACAGCGCAGAGAAATGTTGATGTACAGATCCATGTTGTCCACTCCAGGTGTCCTCCCAATTGGCATGCTTCCCTTAAATGTTTTTGGATTTGGGTACTGGGGATCGAATTCAGCACCTCGCGCTTGCAAGGCAGGCAGCGGAACCACTGAGCTAAATCCCCAGCCCTTCCCTTAAATGGTTTTGTTTTTTGTTTTTTTTTGGTACTGGGGATCGAACTCGGGACCTTGTGCTTTCGAGGCAGGCGCTGGAACCACTGAGCTAAATCCCCAGCCCTAAATGGTTTTAAGGGGCCTTTTTTTTCTACCTGATTAGTAAAGCTGTTCAATGGGCCAGGAATTTAGCTCAGTGGTTTCGCTTCCTGCCCTGCAAAGACAAGGACCTGAGTTCAATCCCTGGTATCAGAAAAAAGAAAAAAAAAAAGAACACACCTTACCCTCAAGGAAATACTTTTTTAAAATTGTTTATTGGTACATTTTAGGTGTACAATATGATGACATTCATCATGGGAATTTGTATCCTTACATGACGTATCTTGATTCTTATTTTTTTCCCCATTCCCCTGCCCTCCCTTCAACCCTTCCACCCCCTCTATTTACAAAGACTTTGTTTCCATTTTTTTTTCTCATATTTTTTCCTTTCCCTTCTTTCCTTTCCCCTACTTCTCCCACTTCCTCCTCCCCTTTAGACCTTTTCTTCTTGTTTCACATTATCTATTATACATTTTGATTCTTATTTACACTTTCAGTTTCTCACACTAGAGAAACTATTCGGTATTTACACATGTGTGTCCCATTTATTTCACTTAAGAGTATGCCCTCAGTGTGCATCCATTTAGCTATATATGACTAGTTTCACATTCTTCGTGGCTGAGTAGTACTCCATTTTATTTTTTTAAAAACCACATTTTCTTTATGCAGTCTCCATTTGATGGGCAATTGGGCCATTTCCAAGTTTGAGCTATTACAAATTGCCACTATAAACATGGGTGCACATGTATCATTGTGGTATGATTCTTTTAATTCTTTTGGGAAGAGACCCTGCATGGAAATAGCTGGGTGAAATGGGACCTCTAATCCTAGTATTTTGAGGTATCTCCATGTGTATCGCCATAGTGGTTGCACCAGTCTACACTGCCACCAGCGGTGGAAAAGAGTTCCTTTCTCCCCACAACCCCACCAGCATTTGTTATTGGTTGAGTTCTTGAAAGGAGCCATTCTTTCTGGAGTGAGATGGAATCTCAGTGTTGTTTTCATTTGCATCTCTTGAATGACCAGTGATGTTAAACATTTTCTCATATGTTTATTGCTGCTTTTACTTCTTTGAGAAATGTCTGTTCATTTCAGGTGCCTATTTTTGGATTGGATCTTTAAATTTAGGAGGTCTGATTTTTTTAAGTTCTTTTTTTTATATTGTTTATTTATTGGTACATTTTAGGTATACAATATAGTTAGATTCATCATTGGGATCTTGTACCTTTACATGATGTATCTTTGTTCTTATTTTTTCCCCATTCCCCGGCTCTCACCCCCTCCACCCTTCCCTATTTACAAATAATGTTTCCTTTTTTTTTTGGTACCAGGGATTGAGCTCGGGTCCTTGTGCTTGCGAGGCAGGCAGCGGAACCACTGAGCTAAATCCTCAACCCCATTTGTTTCCATTTTTTTCCTTTTCTAATATTTTTTCTTTTCCCTTCTTTCCTTTCCCCTAACCCTCTGATTTCCTTTATTCCTTTAGACCTTTTCTTCCTATTGCACGATTATACATTTTGATCCTTGTTTACACTTTTAGTTTTTCACAACAGAGAAACTATTTGGTATTTACACATGTATGTCCTATTTATTTTACTTAAGAGTATGGCCTTAATATGCATCCACTTAGCTATAAATGTCTCTAGTTTCTCATTCTTTATGGCTGAGTAGTACTCCATTATATAAAAAAAAAACCCCACATCTTCTTTATCCAGCCTCCATTTGATGGGCAATTGGGCTGTTTCCAAGTTTTAGCTATTACAAACTGTGCCGCTATGAACATGGGTGAGCATATATCACTGTGGTATGATTCTTTTAATTTTGGGGGGAAGATAACCAGCAGAGGAATTACTAGGTCAGATGGGACTTCCAATCCTAGTTGTTTGAGGAATCTCCATATTGATTTCCACTGTGGTTGCACCAGTCTGCACTCCCACCAGCAATGAAGAAGGGTTCCTTTCTCCCCACAACCCCACCAGCATTTGTTATTGGTTGATTTCTTTCTTTTTTTTTTTTCAGTACCAGGGATCGAACTTGGGTCCTTGCGCTTGTGCAGCAGGCGGTGAAACCACTGAGCTAAATCCATGGCCCTTGGTTGATTTCTTGATAGCAGCCATTCTTTCTGGGGTGAGGTGGAATCTCAGCATTGTTTTCATCTGCATCTCTTGAATGAGCAGTGATGTTGAACATTTTTGCATACGTTTGAGCTCTTTTTTTTTGGTACCGGGGATCAAACTCAGGTCCTTGTGCTTATGCAGCAGGCAGTGAAACCACTGAGCTACAGCCCCGGCCCATTTTTGCATATGTTTATTTGCTGCTTTTATTTCTTTGTCTGAGAAATGTCTTCATTTCAGATGCCCATTTTTGAATTGGGTCTTTATATTTGGAGTCTGATTTTTTTTGAGTTCTTTATATATTCTAGATAGTAGACCTTTGTCTGAGGAACAGCTGGTAAAAATGTTTTCCCACATTGTAGGTTGTCTCTTAGCTCTGTTAGTGGTTTCTCTTGTAGTGCAGAAGTTTTTAATAAGATGAGATCCCAGTTGTTGATTCTTTGTCCTAGTTCCTGTGCTATTAAGTTCTTTATATATTCTAGATAGTAGTACTTTGTCTGAGAAACAGCTAGTAAAATTTTTTTTCCCACGTTGTAGGTTGTCTCTTAGCTCTGTTAGTAGTTTCTCTTGCAGTTCAGAAACTTTTTAATACAAAGAGATCCCAGTTGTTAATTCTCTGTGCTAGTTGCCATGCTACTGAGGTTTTGTTCATAAAGTCTTTTCCTATGCCGATGTCTTCAAGAGTTCTACCTAACCTCTCTTCCAGCAAGTTTAGTGTTTCTGCTTTAATATTTAGATCTTTGATCCACTTTGATTTTAGTTTAATGCATGGTGAAAAATATGGGTCTAGTTTTAATCTATGGCAGGTTGAAATCCAGTTTTTACAGCACCATTTATTAAAGAGGCCATCTTTCCTCCAGTGAGGGTGGTTGGCCTCTTTGTCAAAGATGAGGTGGCTGAGTATTTCTGGAGTTGTGTCTGCATCATCTAATCTGTTCCACTGGTCCTTGGGACTGTTTCTTTGCCAGTACCATGCTGTTTTTATCACAGTGGCTTTGTAGTATAGTTTCAAGTTGGGGATTGTGATACCCCCTGTCATGTCTTTGTTGCCTAGAATTGATTTTGCTATTCTAGGTCTCTTCTGATTCCAAATAAATTTTGGGGTTGTTTTCTCTAGTTGCGTGAACTATGCTGTTGGGATTTCAATTGGTATTGCATTGAATCTACATAACAGTTTTGGAAGTATGGCCATTTTTATTATATTGGTTCTTCCTACCCAAGAGCAAGGGATGTCTTTCCATTTTCTGATATCCTCTTCAATCTCTTTTTTCAGAGTGCTATAGTTTTCAAGGTAGGGGTCTTTTACTTCCTTCATTAGATTGATTCCTAGATATTTCATTTTTTTGGATGCTATTGTGAAAGCAATTGTTTCCCAAGGAAATACTTTATGAACCCATCTTTATGTAAAATATGCTGAAAAATTCAGTTCCTAAACTTCAGTGTAGGTCCAGTTTTTTAGGATTTTGCTTTCAGTTTATCTTACATTGCCCATCTCTGCAAACTCATGTCTGAAGATCAGGCAGGAACACTAAAAACTGCTAGATTTGAGACAGCCCAGAATTCTGAGATAAACCTCTGTTTTAGTCCATTTTCTGCTGCTAATAACACAATACCACAGACTGGATAAGTGTATTAGGTCATTTTCCATTGCTGTAACAAATTACCTGAGCCCTGAGCCTGGTGTTTGCAGTGGTTCAGACCTGTTAGCTACTTAGGAAGCTGAGGATAGAGGATGGCCTGCTGAGACAACTTAGCAAGACCCTGTCTCAGAATAAAAAGGACTGGGGATGCAGTTCACTGGTAGAACATCCCTGGGTTCAATACCCAATACCACACACACACACACACACACACACACACACACACACACACACACTGAGGCTGGGTACTTTATTTAGAGGTTTATTTCACTCACAATTCTGGAGACTGATAGTCCACACAGCATAGCACCAGCTTTGGCAAGGTCCTCATGGCAAATGGCATTATGACATGAGCCCATGGAAAAAGGGAAATCACATAGGAAAGAAGCCAGAGAATGAGAAGGAGCCAGTTTTGCTGTGACAGCTCACTCTGGAGAGAGCTAACTGGGTTCCAAGAGAACCACATGAATCCCTTTCAAGGGCAACACCACCAGAGACCTCTGACTAAGCTCCAGTCTTAAAGCTTTCACCACCACAGTGAGAACCAAAGGTTCTAGCACATGAACATGTGGGAGATACACCTAAAATCATATCCAAACCACAGCAGTGGGTTATAAAGAAAAGAGGTTTATTTTGGCTCACAGTTCTTGGTCCAAAGATGAGGGACTGTATCCAGTAATGTATGTGTGTGTGTGTGTGTGTGTGTGTGTGTGTGTGTGTGATTGAACTCAGGACCTTTGCACAGAGCTACATCCCCAGCTCTTTTTTTAATTTTCAGATAGGGTCTCATGAAGTTGCTAAGTTGCCTAGGCTGAGCTCGATCTTATGATTCTCCTCCCTCAGTCTCCCAGAGTGTTGGCTAAGTAATGGCTTTCTTGCTGGCAGAGTCCTGAGGTGGCAGAAGGCATGAAGGAGTGCAGAAGAGACCTAGCCAAGCTACTCCCCATTCCCAGTGCTGGGAAATTAAACGCAGAGCTTCACCATGCTAAGCAGATGCTCTACCACTGAACTATATCCCCAGACCCAAACTGGCTGACACAGCAGGCTCATCCTCAAGGTAACATATTAATCTAGTAAAGGAATGAATGGTTATTCCATTCATGTGGGCAGAGTCCTAATCACCTCTTACAGGTCCTATTTCTTAATATCTCATAATGAAAACTAAATTTCAACATGAGTTTCAGAAGGGACAAACCATACTCAAACCATAGCAGCCTCTTTCTTCACACCCTCAAAATGTAGGCTTTGGATTCCTGCTTAAGCCTATTTTTACTTCAAAAATCTGACCCAGGTGGTTGTGTTAGGTACTCAAAATCTGGACTCTTCAAAAATCGAGAATAAGTTAACCAACTTTATGCATACATTGCTTTGGATATAAATCTAAAACCTTGTTTAGTAAAGCCAAGACATACTATAGAAGAACACACTCAGATGCAAGTAATGATGAAGCTTTCACTACTTCTAAAACAAAAAGAAAAGGAAGACATCGTGGTAGTGAAGAAGATCCACTTCTTTCTCCTGTTGAAACTTGGAAAGGTGGTATTGATAATCCTGCAATCACTTTTGACCAGGAGGTAGATGATAAAGAGATGAAGAAAATTCACAAAGTAAAAGAAGATAAAGAGGTAAGTTTAGGGGGTGAAAGGCGCACAGGTAATGGGGAAAAAATAAGAACCAAGATACGTCATGTACAGGTACAAGCACCCAATGATAAATGTAAATGTATTGTATATCTAAAATGTACCAATAAAAGAATTTAAGGGGAAAAAAAGGTTAGTTTAATTGATGGTAAGGGATGTAGATAAAGATGATTGTATTTGCCTTTGATAATGAATTTTTAAAGATAAATTTGGCATCTGTAGAAACTTAAGATTATCTTACAAATATAACTAGTACCTCTTTAATTTTTTGAATATTTTGGGGAGCAAATTATTTTTCTTAGTTCATTTTGTATTTCATTTGTGGTATACCTTTTGACTTAATAAAATTCTAGGTGAATGTTTATGCTTTCTACAGAAACCCAAATAAAAAGTGATTTTTTTTCTATTTAAAAAAAATTGATTTGGAGATGATTCCTCACCTCAGTGAAAGAGTCTCTACAGTCTATCTTTAAATGTGCATTTAAATGGAATATAGGATTCTAATATGCTAAAATTCACTAAATAATAGCTCTGAGACTATATATCTTAAAAGCTATAGGACCCTAAATGAGTTATTTAATCTGTCATGCTTTAGATTTTTCATGTGTAAACTGAGGATAAGAAGAGCCACTACCTCATCGGGTAGTTAAGAGAATTAAATGAGCTAAATGTGTAAAGTACTTGAAACACTCTCTGGCGCACACACAGCACCATTTGAGTACTGGTTAAGTAAGTAAAGGGAAATCAAAGCTAGCAATAGGCAGCACTTCTCCAAACTCAAAACAGCGCCCTCCAGATCTTTCCCCCTCTCTTCTGTCCACTCTTCAGGTGGTTTTCGGGTAAGTACAGACCAAATTTTTCACCACCAGGGATAGACCATATATACCTGCAAGGGGTAGATTATCTAACAGACACATTGAGAATTCACTTGCTATAAACTCTCCTTGCAGAAGGAATGAGTATAAAATTTCAGGATAGCAGGTACCCAACAGGGGAAGGAGACAACAGAACTGCCATAGAGCTTCCCGAGTTCCTACAAAGTGCCAGCCTCACAGGAGGCTCAAGGAGAGCTCAGCTCCCCAGAGGAGGGCATACCTGCTGACTTCAACCTATGTAGGGAGCAGCACTCAGCCTTCTGGCTGGTCACTTCACTGTCCATAGAGAACAAGTATAGCTTTTGTTGTCCAAGCTGATGCATATTTTAATAACACATATTTTACCCCTAAAGGTCCCACTGAAGATTTCCAAAACTAAGCTCAATGTGGTGGCACACACCTGTAAACCCAGCACTGTGGGAGGCTGAGACAGGAGGATTGAAAGTTCAAGCCCAGCCTGAGCAACGTACCAACTTAGTGAGACCCTGTCTAAAAATAAAAAAATAAAAAACAAAAGAATAGGCTGCATATGTTGCTCAATACAAAGGCCCTGGATTCAATCTCCAATACTGAAAAAAAAATCCCCAAACTTCCCATTCACTTGGTTGTTGTGCTAGAAATTGAAGATAACCATAATTAATACATAATTTGAGATCAATCCTGAGCACTAAAATATGTACATATGTTTGTATTTATTATTTGGGTTTTTTTGAGACAGGGTCTTACTATGTAGTTCAGGCTGGCCTTGAATTCATGGCAATCCTCCTGACTCAGCTTTCTCAGTGCTGGGATTACAGGCTTACACTACCACTCCCAACTATACATAATTTTGAGATATTTATATTTAATGCCACTAAAATGATATACTCACACTAGAATATTGCAAAGGTGTTAAGAAGCCACCCATAGATCCTTAAAGTAGACATACCTTCTGCCCTGTATTCATAGGCCAAGCATATGCAGCTTGGATACATAAGGATTTTTAACCTTGAGGGTCATTACTGAAAAGAAGTGGTGGGAGTAGAAGCTCTGTTAATTAAATGTTTAGTTAGGATTATGTGGCTTGCAAATAACAAACATCGAATGTGATAAAGAATAGAGATTAAAAATATAGGTGTGCCACTTAAAATTCCAAGGCAGAGCCTCCAAAGCAAACTACCAAGAGAACCAAGGACCCATAAAGGACTACTGAGTACCTGCCTCATTCCTCTCTGGCCACAGATCTCCCACATGGCTGAAAGATAAGCACTGACAGCCGCCAGTCCCAATCCCAAATCCTTAAGGAAGGGATTCTAATCACGTCAGCTTCAGTCAGGTGATCAACAATGCAGCTAAAGCTGGGGAGCGGAGTGGAGGAAGGCTGGGTGTCTTCCCAAATAACCTTGGCTACTCCCAACACAGCCAGTGAGTGTTAGAGGAGGGAGGCTGTTCCCCAGGAACAGGAACTGAATGTGTAGCCCAGAAAGTGTTTATCATAGTCGGAATTTAGGTTTTATTCCAGAATAGAAGCAAGGAAGGATGTCTAGTTTGACTCAGAAATCAAACTATCAACTTGATTCATTTGCATTGTTCTCTGTGTGCCCTATTGTATTGTATTGTGTATATGTATGAATGTGTATGGGTGTAAATATGATAAACTATTAAAATGTTTCAGTACCCATTAATAAATAGTGTAACAGTCACTGCAACAACAGGTAAAATTAATGGCTAGTATAAACTCATTAGTTGATCATCCAAATGCTGTAAGATTTTCTAAAGGACAAAGGCCTTCTATGAAAATCAATGTGAACGATGTTTTGTTTGGCAGAGAGGCATTCTAGGAGTAAGGAGAATTAATTGGTTTATTATTTCAAATTATATCATTGTTATTGCTTCTATTTTGGTTCTGTTGTTTCTACTTTGATCATATTGCTGATGCTTTGAAATTCTTGTGAGTAGTCTGGGTACAGTGTTTTGGTATTTAAATATGCAAGAAACTACAATAAAATATGGAAAATAAGCACATAAAAAGAAGACAGCTGAGTATGGTGGTGCATGACTGTAATCTCAGCTTCTTGAGAGGGGATACAGGAGAATACTAAGTTTGAGGTCAGCCTGGACAACTTAGCAAAACCCTATCTCAAAATCAAAAAGTGGAGTGGGGCATGAGGGATGTAGCTCAGTGATAGAATTTGCCTAGCAAGCCCAAGGCCCTGGGTTCAGTGCCCAGTACCATTAAAAAAAAAAAGGTTGGATATGTAATGTTTTTGTTGTGGTGGTGGTTGTTTGGCCTTTTCTTTTTTTTTTTTCTGACATAGTGTCTCACTATGTAGTCCATAATGGCCTTGAACTCACTATGCAGGTCAGGTTGGTCTCAAACTCCTGATCATTGTGCTTCAGGTGGGAGTGCTGGGATTACAGGCATGTACTGCCACACTCAGCCCACCTAAAGTTTTTAGAAATATCGTGAGTACCAAACCGGGTGTGGTGGTGCATGCCTATAATCCTAGCACTTGGGAAGCTGAGGCAGGAGGATCACTGCCAGTTCAAGGCCAGTCTGTACTACATAGCAAGACCCTGTCTCAAAAAAATATATATCATAACTATTACCCTCCTGAATCATAAACACAAATCTTCTGAAATGATATCAGTTATAAAATTCAGTCTAGATATCTTCTGATACAATGCAAAGTGAATATGGCAGGAGAGCGGTTTTTAATATCGTGCAAAAATTTGCATTTCTAAAATACACACTTTGATTATTTCAACCCAAATTATTACCGTCCTGTTTTTGCTATTGTGACAGTAGCTCAAAAACATATATTTATAGGAGTGGCAATAATCTGTCAATGCTAATAGTTGAAATAGAGAATATTTGCAAATATCACTGAGATACATTTAAAAGAGCATCATGAGTCTGTTTCCCAAATAAAGCACCTCAAACTCCTAAAAGAAATATTTTATTGATGATACAATAAGGAAAATGAAAAACATTTTAAACTTCAAAAACTTTTTTTTTTGGTACAGGGAATTGAACTCAGGACCTTGTGCTTGCAAGGCAGTTGCCAGAACCACTGAGCTAAATCCCTGGGCCTCAAAAACATTAATGAAAATTTTAAATAGGGGAAAGGGGCATTGTATAGCCTAGTGGCAGAGCATTTACTTAGCATGTGTGCGGCCCTGGGTTCAATTCCCAGCACTTAAAAAAAATTAATCACAATCTACTTTGTGGTTTTAAAAGAATACAGCACTTTGAGCTATGATGGATTAACTAGAACTTCAAAAAAGAATGACCCATATAGATGTATCTATATTTGTACTCCATCTCATAAAACAACAAAGATCCACTGAAATGACCAAACAGCTATTCAAGTCTGAGTTCCCTGGAAGCAGATGCTGACAAAGAGTGGGTGCAAGATGACTATTATGGATTAATACCAGAGAAAAGAAAAAAGCAGGACTGTAGAAAGCAAGAAGAATATAGGGCCGGGGATTTAGCTCAGTGGCACTGCACCTGTCTCACAAGCACGAGGTCTTGAGTTCGATCCCCGGTACAAAAAACAAAAAAGAGTATGTTGCAGGCTTGATCATGCCAAAGCTTCCCCAGCAGAAAATTCTGGAGCAAAACATCGGAGTGGTCCAGTATTGAGCCAAAATACCATCTCCCCGCAGGAAGGAGAGGCCATTGTAGGTGAATCTGGGCAGTCCATCTACAAGAGTGCTACCACTTTTTGAAAAACTTAAAGGACAAGCTGTAGTTTTCTACCATTATCAATGTCACGTTTATTATTTCACGTAAACTATTCTAATACTAAAAATGCAAATCTTAAGACTGTTAATTGCGGAGTGAACTTTGCAGATTATGTGGAACTAGCAGGAACAACTGGAAGCATATATTAAATTTGATTGTTAGTCCTCACCAAATTGGTTTCAGTGAGAAAGATGCGTGTAAAAACTTTATTTAGAGGGGTTAGGGATGTAGTTCAGTACCAGAGGGTGGGGGATTTAGCTCAGTGGCACTGCACTTGCCTCAAAAGCACAAGATCCTGAGTTCAATCCCCAGTACAAAAAATAAAAATAAAAATGATAGTACTAGAGCACATGCTTAGCATGCATAAGGTCCTCAGTTTAATCTCCAGCACTTCACCTCCACCACTAACAATAAAACTTTATTGGATTTTATACAGACAGTGCCAATGTGTAACTTGGGAAGAAAGTTTAACATTTCAATCAAATGTTTAGAGGATTTTCAGGCATTTTAATTTGGCACTGAGTCATTATACTCAATCTTTGGATAACACAACCAAAGAAACCACTTTAAATATTTTCTTGAATCTCACCCACTAGGGAGGCTAACAGAGGAGGATGACAAATTTGAGGCCAGCCTGGGCAACTTAGGAAGACTCTGTCTCAAAAAAATAAAAGTGCCAGGCATGCTGCACATGCCTATAATTTCAGCATTCTGGGAGGCTGAGGCAGGAAGACTACAAATTCAAGCCTAGCCTGGGCAATTTAGCAACTTAGCAAAACCCTGTCTTAAAATTTTTAAAAAATTTAAAAATTTTAAAAAAGGGATGAGAATGTAGCTCAGTGAGAAGGCTCTGGATTCAGCCTCCAGTACCATAATAAATAAACAAAGCTGGCAGTGTCACCAGTGGTAGAGCATATCTGGGCTCAATTCCCAGTACTGAAAAAAACCTCAAACCTTTCTTGATAAATTTCATATTTACCATTATATATCAAACAGAAGGAAGAATGAAATAAAATATCTGAAATCTAGAATAGAAATTATGACAACTAGATGAGGACTTGAGTCTTGATAGGCAGCCTCTTGGGCTAGAATGACAAACCAGCCAAAAAAATGTGATCAATTATCATTTATGAAGTTTAATAAAAATTATAAAAAGAAAGATGGTAGGAAACAGGGAGATAAACTTTGTGGAGATGGGAATGGGATCTGGGAATAAGAGAGACAGGAGGAAGGAGAGGGAAAGGGGAAGTAAAAATGTGGTATGTGTGGGTACCAATACTTACACATGAAGATATTCATTATGTATTGCAAATATATACTAAGAAACTTTTAAATAAAATTGTAAAATATAAGTACAAAAAAGTAGTAAGTGAATTCTTTTTAGAATTTGGATGTAATAAATGATATTATAATAGAATTCATTATCTTTACAAGAATATTGTTAAGTTGTGCTAGGGATGTGTCCCAATGGTAGTCACTTGCCTAACATATGGAAATCCTGGATTCAACCCCAGCACCACACACACACACACACACACACACACACACACACACACACAGAATTATGCTGATGGCTCAATTCAATGGTTCTCATGGACTTTGAGGACTTCTGAAGGTCTCCAAGATATTTTCATGTTTTTTGTGAGATCAAAACTATTTTCATAAAAATACAAACAGATAAATTCCCTTTTTCACTGTGTTGATATTGAACTGAGGTTACAAAAGCACTAGCAGGTGCAACTTCTGCCATCCTAGCAGGAATCTAGACAATTGACACTAAACTGAACCAGTCAACATCATAAATGTTACTACTTCAGTATTGTCAGGATAGAAAAAAAAGTGAGTTTCCCATAAAGATGTCCTTAGTGCACCGTTAACAATTACTACTTTTATGAACTCTCTACCTTCAAGTACATTTTTAAAAACATATATCATGTGTGACAAAATAGGAAGTCTATATAAAACACTCTTGGCTTTCTTTCCCTTGCTTCTTTTTCTCTTTCCTCGCTCTGCTCTCTCTCTCACCTCTGCGCCCCCTCCTCCTGGCCGGCTCTGACAGTACGATGAGCTGCCCCATTACGGCGGGATGGACGGAGTAGGGGTTCCCGCTTCCATGTACGGAGACCCTGAAGCGCCGGGGCCGATCCCTCCAGTTTACCACCTGAATCACGGGCCGCCGCTTCACGCCACGCAGCGCTACCGCACCCAAATGTCATGCCGGCCAGCATGGGATCCGCTGTCAACGACGCCTTGAAGCGAGACAAGGACGCGATCTCTCTGGTCTTTGAGAAGTGCGAGCTGGCGACCTGCACGCCCCGGGAACCGGAGTGGTCAGCGGAGATGTCTGCTCCTCCGACTCCTTCAACGAGGACATCGCAGTCTTCGCCAAGCAGGTTTGTGTTGAAAAGCCACTTTTTTCTTCAAATCCAGAGCTGGACAATTTGATGATACAAGCAATACAAGTACTAAGGTTTCATCTTTTGGAGTTAGAAAAGGTCCACGAACGGTGTGATAACTTCTGCCACCGGTACATTAGCTGTTTGAAGGGGAAAATGCCTATTGATCTTGTCATTGATGAGAGGGACGGCAGCTCCAAGTCAGACCACGAACTTTCAGGCTCCTCCACAAATCTCGCTGATCATGTACGTCTTCGAGCCTTTGGCGTTCTTTTAAAGCCAAAGGGTAAAACGGGTAAAACGGGGTAAAACGTTTTTTCAAAAACTTGTTTTAACATCTAGTTCCACTGATTTAGTTTTCTTTTTTGTTTTAATGATTTGGTCTCTTCACGGGCTTTTCTCTACTTTTCTCACTACCTTTATCATACACTTCATCTCCCTTTTCTTGGATCCCTCCTTATTTATGCTGAGAGCCAAAATAATAATAATAATGATAATAATAACAACAACAACAACAAAACACAGAAAACAAACCAGGGAGTTGATAGAATGATTTGTTCTCTTAATGTGTAAAGTTTCCTGGATTTGGTGACTTGGGTGTTAGCAAATTCTTTCTTTTGATATCCTGTCCACTGTTTTCTTCTGGTTTCTCAACTCTGTATACAGTAATCAGTGCAGCAGGGATAGAAAGAGGCAAGACAGCAGGACAAGACTTGGGAGGGGGGTGGCAGAAGGAGAGAATTAGGGAAGTGAGGACTGATTTCCCAGTCTCTCCCAGAGATGAAAATCCTGAGAATTATTGGCAATTTTGTACTGCATTAGAAATAAAAGGAGTGAATGAACACATTACAATTCTCAGGGCTTTTGCTCTATAGAAACTTATTGTCAGAATATAGATTTATTGCCAAGTGCCTGAAGCATCTTCACAATAAAAGACAGTAACCTTGATGAACCAGTTATTACCAATGTATTACAGAAAGCTGAAGGGAATTATGATTGAGTAACCATAGGTTAGTGGTTGAGTTTTAACACTTTAACAGTTGGTGAATGAGGACGGAGAGTATAGTAAGGAATGACTATGTATGTCAAGACAGGAAAGGAGATTTCTTTCTATTCTCTCTTTTTAATCCTATTTTGGAACCGATCTAGTGAGTCTGATGTTTTTTCAAAAAGCATATATAGTGAGACTGAAAATTTGAAAAAAAAGCAAAGAGAAAAAAGATTGCAGCTGGTAGGAAAGGCAAGAGTGGTGAGGTTAAAGAGAGGGTGTGAATAGCAGTTTATTTATAGGAACTCAAGCCTGGGGGTGGGGGACAGGAGGTCTGTACATTGAGTTGAACTCACAGCCTAAATGATAAAGGCTGTAGTCTGATAACTTTGTGGCTGAAATACTAATTTAACTCCCTGTATGAGATAAACAGGCCCTGCATCATGAAGGCAGTTTGTGAACCAGACCCCCGTGCCTGAGTGTTAAGAGTAATGAATTGAGATGCCTAGAGAGTAAACTTCTGTGAGGTTTTCTTTTCCTGTCACCTAAAGTTTTGAAAACATGCAGGTGTAGATTTTAACAATTAACCTTTGCACCATCTGAGAAACCAGCCTAAGAATACAAGTTAAACAAAAAGAAAAACCTCAGTCTGGGATATCCAGTTGTGAGGCAGAGTGAATACCATGATGTTGAAGGCTCCTGCACCTGTCTTTACCCTTACTTGTTTCCAGCGCCCACCTTGGGGAAAACGTGTGGGTGTGTTTGTACACTGTATTCAATGAAGTCAAAAGGGTGCAGCAGCTATGGAAAGTTTATTTGCTTATCTGTGACTCCACAGTGTGTATGCTTGTGGTCCACAAGGCATGACACTACCTCAGAAATATTTATTTTGGTTGTTTTTTATTTGTTTATGTTCATTGCTTTCTGTGTCTAAATTCATGTGTATTTACATTATTGGGGGAATAGGCAGGGATCTATTTCCACGGTTTGTGGAATGAGAGGTTCACAGTGCCTGCAGCCAGAAGCTTTTCTTGTGTTATTTGTAGGGATCCCAACTACTTGGTTTTCTAGAACACTTTCTTGGCAACTGTTTTTCCAGTGGATGTATGGAGCTAGACTATGCTGATGTTTTCGTAGAAGAGATGAGATAAACTAGGCTGTTTGTGGTATTGGCTGATAGACAATACCAATTTATGAAACTATTGTAATATTTAAATATACACAAGAAAGAATTGTACTTAAGAGAATACCGCCTTAATAATTTAACAGTCGTCATCTTTGTAAAAAAAAAACCAAAAAACACTGTTGCATACTGAAGCATGATTATCATGTCCAGGAAAGGCACTTGCTATGGTTTTCAGATTCTATTTTGCTGGAAAAGACAACTGACAACTGGTTATTCAGATTTGGTATTTAAAAGACATTTTCTTGAAAATGAATGAAGTAAACCTATCACATCAAGGAAAACAATACTGACATTTATTCCAAGGATAAAAATTTGAGGTTTCAAGGAAAAATTATTATTTTGGAAAACTTTTTCACCACTGTGAGCTTAAGAGTCCCCCAAAATTTAAAGAAATTTCTGCTGAGATCTGGTTAACAAATGTGATTTTTAAATGTTGTATAATAAGGGGCTGGGGATTTAGCTCAGAGGTTCCGGCACCTGCCTCTCAAGTGCAAGGTCCTGAGTTCAATCCCTGGTACCAAAAAAAAAAAGTTGTATAATAAAATGTGTCAGTTGCCAGGGATTTAGCTCAGTGGTTCCGGTGCCTGTCTTGCAAGCACAAGGTCCCGAGTTCGATCCATGGTAAAAAGAAAAAAAAAAATGTGTCAATATTTAGAGGATCTGCATAACTCAATGAATCAATATTTTCCAAATGACCATTGAATGTAGGTAAATGTCCCATTCAAAGTGCAAGGGTCCACCAACAAATTTTAATCTAGAGTATGAAAAGTTTGTTGATATGGTTCAGATCCTGCACTGTAATAATTTTTGAGAAAAAAAAAACCAAACTTGTCAGGGCCAGGGATTTAGCTCAGTGGTTCTGCTGCCTGCCTCGCAAGCAGAAGGACCTGAGTTCAATCCCTGGTACCAAAAAAAAACCTTGTCAAATTTGGTGCAACATCAGAGAAAAATATCTACAAGATATTAAAACTCTCCTCCTTTTTACAGCAACATATTGATGAGATTTTTTTTCATATATTCCAACCAAAATAACATAATCAAAACAGACTGAATGCAAATACAGCTGAGACTCTAGCTCTCTTCTATTAGCCAAATAGATATCAAAAAGATTTACAGGGGGCCAAGGATTTAGCTCAGTAGTTTCGTCGCCTGCTCGCAAGTGCAAGGACCCGAGTTCAATCCCTGGTACCAAAAAAAAAAAAAAAAAAAAAAGACTTACAAACATGTAAAACAACAACACTCACCAATTCTTTTGTTTTAGTCTGAGTATTTTCATAATATATCATTCATATTAATATTATTGAGTTTATTATTATAAAATGCATTATAAAGTATTTTCACAAATTTCTCCATTCTAGTTTCTGACACCATATAGAATGAACAGGAGCCACATAAAGCAACATTTATTTTCATAATAGCCAGGTGCAATGCCATGTGCCTGTAGTCACAAGTACCCAGAAGGCTGAGGAAGAAGGATCACTTCAGCCCATCAGGAGTTTGAGGCCAGTATGTCTAGATAAATAGGCAGACAGATAGATGGTCTGAGGATGTGGCTCAGTAATAGATCCCTTGCCTAGCATTCACAAGCCCCTGGGTTCTATCCCCAGCACCATAAAAAAAGGGGGGGTGGGGATTTAGCTCAGTGGTGCTGTGGCCTGCCTTGCAAGTGCCAAGGTCCTGAGTTCAATCCCCAGTACCATTAAAAAAAAACCCCACAAAAAACAAGGGCCCGGGATTTAGCACAGTGGTTTCACTGCCTGCTGCGCAAGTGCAAGGACCCGAATTCGATCCCCGGTACCAAAAAAAAAGAAAACATAATACAGTAAAAAAAAATTTCAGTGTGAAAGGTTTGTCAGAAAAAAGTTTGAGAACGTCGCAGTAGTCCAGGCTTAGGCAACTACATGCCCAAATGTTGTGACACACACTGAGGAGGCCAGACCTTTGTCTGCACTGTGTTGTTTACAGGAAAGTGGGTCTCTTGCTGTGGGACTTTTGGCCTCTCCCTTTCCTCTGTGGGCCTCCCTGTTCTCTACAGAAAGGATGTTCAGCTGCTGGTGGGGGGTAGAGAAAGTTCACTGAGTTAAGAAGCCCTTGGTGGCTGAATCAGAAGGTCCTGATGAGGAAGGTGAGGAGGTAGTTTTCTTTGGTCTCTTATAAAGGGAGGGGGTCTGTTGAGCAATTTTATTCCCAAATTTGTCTCCTAGTACAGATCCAGTGGTTCTTAGTTTTTCATTAGAGAAGTCTCTAATCATGAGAATTTATTTATAGTTGTATAATTGCCAACATTGGGAAACTGAGATTTTCCATTTTTCTCTCCATTGTGGCAAGAATTGCTGATTTGATATCTTTATCCGACTGAAGAGGAAGTGAAAGCACTGTCTCAACCACACTCCTCAAAGCCATCTCCTCTGGCTCATCAGGACCTGGCTTGGATCCCTGCCTGAGGTCAGCCACATACTGCACAGCTGACAAACCACACCACACGTCTTAAGGAGGAAGCTCATGGGGACAGTGGGTCTTTCTCAAATGAAGTAAGAAGTAAAACCCACTGGCAACAAGAACTAAAACTGTGTGTGTGGTCTCAGTGCAGAAATGGAGGGGGGGAGCAAGGGTGTAGCTCAGTGGTAGAATGTTTGCCTAGCACATACAAGGCCCTGGGTTCCAACCCTAGCACTTGGGAAAGAAAGAAGAAAAAAATAGATTAGAAGAACCAACTGGAGTCCTTAAGGTTACCCTGCACTGATAGTGAGGGGGTCATAAGGAAAAGTTGGCAGCCTTGCTGTACCTCCTAAGGCTTCACAATGAAGTTCCTGCTCTATGGAATCCATGACAGTTCAAGATGTAAAGCCTAGCCTGACAGGTAATGTACTGATTTCATAACCATCTACAGATCAGGGGAATCCATCTGTTGAGAGCAGTTCACATTAATCACATTACCAGAGGTTCTGACACACATAGACCCTCCAGAGGCCCTTTATGGACTTGTGAGAAAAATTTAACTATTAAAAAAGTAAACCGGATGGGCTGGGGATTTAGCTCAGTGGTGCCGCTGCCTGCTTCAAAAGCGCAAAGTCCTGAGTTTGATCCCTGGTACAAAAAAAAAAAAGGTAAACCTGAAAAGGCATTTGACAAAGTCCAATACCCATTCATGATAAAATTTCTTAGCAAACTAGAAGTAGAAGGGAACATCTCTCAACTTCAACATTTACCAAAATCTATAGAATGTACAACATCAAGAATGTAAACTATGGACTTTAAGTGATTAGGATGAGTCAATGTAGTTTCAATGTTTGTAACCAATGTAGCACTCTGATGAGGAAACGAAGATAGTTGAGGAGGCTGTGCCTGTGGAGAAAGGGGGCAGGCAGTATATAGTACCCTGGAAACTTTGCTTCCCATGTAGCTTTGCAGGCTGGAGGATATATGATGATCTACTGTTACAAGAATTCAAGCCCACAGACAGTTCATTTATTTACTCATTCATTCAACAAGTATTTAGGATCAAAATACCTGCCGAAGTCCCAGTGTTAAAGAAGCTTGTTCTCTGGTGAAGGAAGTAGACCATATACAGGAAAAGAGAGAAAAATAGGATGTCAGCTAGTGATAGGCAGTAAAGATAAAACTAAATCCAGAAAGGGAACTAGGCAGTATCAGGTAGGAGTAGAATTTTAGAACAGGTGAGCAGGGAAGGCCACTATTGAGAAGGCAACATCTGAGCGTAGTAGCAAGGGCAAAGGCCTGTACTTTATTTTTTTTAACTGCTGGGGATGGTACCAAGGGCCTCATGCATGCTAGGTAAGCACTCTACCACTGACCTATGGCTCCAGCCCCAATTCTGTGCACTTTTTGCTCAGTTTTGCTCTGAACCTAAAACTGCTTTTAAAAACAAAGCCCTCCCACCTTTTAAAGTAACCATGTTTCTTTTGTTAAAAATCTTGTGAGGCTTTTCATCTGACCCAGGGAAAAAGTCAAAGTCCTTATAATGACTCATAAGACCCTACGGTGTCTGGCCTCTGTTTTCTCTGTAATGTTGTCCCCAGTCACCATCTTCCTGGTTCACTTGACCCCAACATCACTGAGCTACAAACAGGCACCTTCCTCCTCAGGGCCTTTCCACTTACTACTACACTCAGATGTTGCTTTCTCAATGTGGCTGTCCCTGCTCACCTGTTCTAAAATTGTGCTGCTACCTGATACTTCCTAGTTCCCTTTCTGGATTTAGTTTTATCTTTACTGCCCATCACTAACTGACATCCTATTTTTCTCTCTTTTCCTGTATATGGTCTACTTCCTTCACCAGAGAACAAGCTTCTTCAACACTGGGACTTTGGCAGGTATTTTGATCCTAAATACTTGTTGAATGAATGAGTAAATAAATGAACTGTCTGTGGGCTTGAATTCTTGTAGCAGTAGATCATCATATATCCTCCAGCCTGCAAAGCTACATGGGAAGCAAAGCTTCCAGGGACTAAGTGTGCTGGAATCAGAGCCAAGGATGTCTGCTGATCTGGGACAATGCTGTGAGAGGCCTCACACAAGTCAAGGCAAGTTAAGTCTTAACCAATATTCCTTTTCCTCAAGGCTGCCTTCTTGGCTTCACTTTTTACATTCTTCTGAGGTTCCCAGCCCCTCAGAATGGCTTATTCTTGCTTAACACATGCTCGGCTTAAAGGTTGTGCTCACTTGGAGTCATATTATTTCTCTAAACCTTTCCCATTTCCTGTGCTGTGAGCCATTTATGCTGTTCTAGCAGTACTGGGGATTGAGCCTAAGGCCTTCATTGACCTATATCCCCGGGACTTTTTATTTTTTCAGACAAGGGCTTGCCAATTTGCTGTGTTGCTTGGGCTGGACTCAAACTTGTGGTCCTCTTGCCTTAGCCTCCCAGACTGCTGGGATTACATGTGTGTGCCACCATGCCTGGCTCATTGCTCCTGATTTTGAACTCTGACTCTCAGGGCCAACCTTCCCTCCATTCAACCCTGCTGTGAAACATCTGTCATTCGCACCTCTACTGTATTTGTTTTTGGGTGTTTTATTTTCCTTTCTTTTTTGGGGGTGTGTGGGGGGGCACTGAGGATCAAACTTGGGTCCTTGCGCTTGCGAGGCAGGCAGTGGAACCACTGAGCTAAATCCCTGGCCCCTTGCACCTCTACTGTAGTGGTCCCCTGCCTGACCACATGCACAACACAACTAACATGTGCTGACAGAATGGGCATCACAAAATGAACGTGCCTCATTTAATAAATTATCTTGGGAATTGTGTTGGGAATCAAAATGTTGTAAAGTAAACTTTCATTTCTATACCTGAGGAAAAGTTCAATTTTAGTAGATTAAAAATTAAATGTAAAAAGAGAAATAAAGAACTTTCCATCTAAGATAGGAAACCCAGAAGATGAACAAAAATAAAATTTTAAAACTCAGGCATATTTGAAACTAAAAATGCATCATGGATTTTATAGAGCCAATGGAAAATTTTAGATTTTTTAAAAAGTATTTTCAAGTCAAATGATGAAGTGTGTGTGTGTATAGAGATGTGTTATACATTTTAAATATTTCAATAAAGTGCTCTGACATATTTCCAAATATTCACATAGGCAAATCAAAAAAGAGCAAATTGAAATATATGATAAGATGTGCATACTCTTTAGTTTCTAGGGAAAACTATATGAAAGAAAAATGAAGTATCATTTCATTGGCATTAAATAGACAACATTAAAGAGCAAAAATGGGAACTATAATAGAATCTAAGGAAAGTAATCTGGAAAAATGTATTACATTTAAAAATCCACTCACTAGGGCCAGGGATTTAGCTCAGTGGTTTTGCCCCCTGCTGCACAAGTGCAAGGACCTGAGTTCAATCCCCTGTACAAAAAAAAAAAAAAAAAAAAAAATCCACTCACTCTTAGGCCTAGTAAATCCCATTTGTGGAAACCTATCCCAAGAAATGAAATCACCAATACACAAAGAATACAAGTAATGAGGCCGGGGATTTAGCTCAGTGGTTCCGCCACCTGCCTTGCAAGCACAAGGACCTGAGTTCTATCCCCCGTACCAAAAAAAAAGAATACAAGTAATGGTTCCACCACTCCCAGACCAGAGGAAGGGGCTTCCAGGCCGCCTTTCCACCACTCCCAGCCTAAAGGGAGGGGCTTCTAGGCTGCCATTCCACCGCTCCCAGCTCAGAGAGAAGGTGAGCCACATGGGTGCCAACAGCAGTCCCCCACCCCAGTTGAAATGAGAAGACATGTAAACAAGTCTCAAAACCAGACTTCCAGATCACCTAAGGCAGCCCCAAAGGGAAACGAGATGGAACACTCTAATACTCAACCACCTGGACTCCCTGAACTGGCAACAAAAGAGGATCTGGAAAAAATAAAACCAGAAATAATTTCTCAGATAACAGCAGAGATTGTGCCCATAGTGCAATAAATGATTAATAAATCTAGATGGCCGGGGATTTAGCTCAGTGGTTCTGCCACCTTCCTCAGAAGCACAAGGACCCGAGTTCAATCCCCACTACCAAAAAAAAAAAAAAAAAAAAAAAATCTAGAGAGAACACAGATGTAAAAATAGAGGAGTGGAGGAACATGATAGAATCCCAACATAGGAAACAAATGGAATCCATAAAACAGATGTAAACAGATTTCCAGGAGATTAAAAACTCCATTGAAAGTCTACACAACAGAATGAGCCAATGTGAGGACAGACTTTCAGATATAGAAGATAAGATTGCAATTAGTGACCAGGAAAAGAAAAACTGCTTCAAAATTGTAAGGGACTACAAGAAATCAATCCAGCAGCTGCTAGATGATGCAAAGAAGAATAGCATAAGACAGATTGGAGTCAATGAAGAAACGAGAGAGTGCAGATGACATAAAAAAACTGTTCACAGAAGTAATGGAAGAAAACTTCCCAAGCAGGGGAAAAGAACTTGACATACAGACACGTAAGGCATACAGGGCTCCAAATAGCCTTGATGAAAAAAAAAACAATCTACACATAGGCATATAATTGTTAAGATTCCAGAAACCCAACAGAAGAACAAAGTTCTAGAAGCAGTTAGAGAAAAGAAACAAATCATCTAAAAAGGAAAGCCCATCAGAATCACAGCAGACTTCTCAACACAAACCATCAAGGCAAGAATTGCTTAGAGTGATGTATTCCAAGCCCTAAAGGAAAACAGCCTCCAACCCAGATTGATGTACCCTGCAAAACTATCTTTCAAAATGGATGGAGAAATAAGATATTTTCATGACAAAGCGCACCTTAGGAACTTCATGAATACCAAATGCTGATTTGGTACACAAAAAAATTTTTAGATAATATCCTAGGAACAGACAATGAGGCTCACAACCCCAGGAAGCACACCAGAATGAATCCATCAGTTGAGACAAGAAATTAAATGTAAAGGGGGAGAATCCAACAAAAAGAAAAAGTCATGACAATGATAAGTCAATAAGTATCAATTATAACCATCAATGTTAATGGTCTCAATTCACCAATCAAAAGAAATAGACTGGCAGAATGGGTCAAGAAGCAAAATCTAACAATATGCTACATACAAGAAACACACTTAATTCCAGAAGAAACTCATAGACTGAAAGTTAAAGCATGGAAAACAACACTCCATGCAACGGGAACCCCCAAAAAAGCAGGAGTAGCGATCCTCATTGCAGATCAAGTGGATTTCAAATCAACACTGATTGAGAGAAAAAGAAGGACACTACATCCTTGTAAAGGGAACAATCCAACAGGAAGAGATGACAATCATAAATATATATGCACCAAACACTAGTGCATGCAACTATATTAAAAAAATACTAATGGACATGAAAAGTTATATATGCACTAATACAATAGTAGTGGGGGACCTCAATACCCTGCTGTCACAAATAGATAGATCAACTAGACAAAAAACAAGCAATGAAATACTAGAACTCAATCAAACTATTGAAGATATGAACCTAACAGATGTTTATAGAGTGTTCCACCCCACAAAATCAGAATACACATTCTTTTCAGCTGCACACGGGTTGTTCTCCAAAATAGACCACATACTCTCTCATAGAACATATTTAGGTAAGTGCAAAGGAATTGAAGTTATCCCCTGTATATTATCAGACCATAGTGTGATGAAATTGTAGATCAACAGCAAAAGAAACTGCAAAAACTTCATAAACACATGGAAATTGAACAACACACTTCTGAATAACCAATGGGTCACAGAGGAAATCAAAGAAGAAATCAGACAGTTCCTTCAATTAAATGACAATGACAATACAACATATTGGGACACAGTGAAAGCGGTCTTATTAGGGAAATTCATAGCAGTGAATACACATATTAGGAAAACAGAGCGAGCCCAATTAAATAACCTGATGCTGAACCTCAAGCTTCTAGAAAGAAAAAATCAGGACAAACCGGAAGCTCATACAAGGGAGGAAATTATAAAGATCAGAGGAGAAATCAATTCAATGGAGACTAAGAGAATGATACAAATAATCAATGAAGTGAAGAGTTGCTACTTCAAAAGAATAAATAAAATTGACAAACCCTTAGCTAACCTTATCAGAAAAAGGAAAGAAAAGGCCTAAATCCATTGCAATTAGGAAGGAAAAGGGTGAAATTACAACAGACCCAGCAGAAATCCAGCGGATCATCAATACCTACTTCCAGAACCTATACGGCAATAAGATGGAAAACACAGAAGAAATGGACAGATTCCTAGACAGATATGAATCACCAAAGTTGAACGAAGAAGACCTAAAAATTCTAAATGACCCAATATGAATCAATGAAATTGAAAATGTAATTAAAAGCTTACCAACTAAGAAAAGCCCAGGTCCTGATGGCTTCACCACTGAATTCTACAAGACATTTAGAGAGGAACTGCTGCCACTACTGTTTACACTCTTCAGTGAAATTGAAAGGGAAGCCATACTCCCGAATTCATTCCTGGAAGCAAGCATCACCGTGATCCCCAAAGCAGAGAAAGACCCAACCGAAAAAGGGAACTATAGGCCAATCTCACTAATGAACATAGATGCAAAAATCCTTAATAAGATACTGGCAAAGAGAATCAAGAAGATCATACATCCAGACCAAGTGGGATTCATCCCAGGGATGCAAGGATGGTTCAACATATGCAAATCAATCAATGTAATACACTATATCAATAGAGCCAAGGACAAAAACCAATTGATTATCTCTATAGATGCAGAAAAAGCATTTGACAAAATCCAACATACATTTATGATAAAAACCCTACAAAAAATTGGAATAGATGGTCTCTACCTCAATCTGATAAAATCCATCTATGAAAAACCAATACCCAATATCATACTAAATGGCCAAAAATTGAAATCCTTCACACTAAAATCAGGAACAAGACAAGGATGTCCACTATCACCACTCCTGTTCAATATAGTTTTGGAAACATTAGCCACTGCAATTAGACAAGAGAAAGAAATAAGAGGAATAAAGTTAGGAAATGAAGAAGACAAATTGTCATTATTTGCAGAGGACATGATACTCTATAGAGAAGACCCCAAGACTCCACCAAAAGTCTCCTAGACTTAATAACCAAATTCAGTAAAGTAGCTGGATACAAGGACAACACAAAAATTAATTGCTTTCCTCTACACGAACAACAGACTCATTGAGACAGAAATAGGGCAAACAATTCCTTTCACAATAGCATCCAAAAAACTGAAATACCTAGAAATCAACCTAACATAAGAAATCGAAGACCTCTTCTCTGAAAACTATAGCACTCTGAAAAGAGAGATTGAAGATGATATCAGAAAATAGAAAAACATCCCCTGCTCCTCGGTAGGAAGAATCAATATAGTGAAAATGGCCATGCTTCCAAAACTGCTATATAGATTCAATGCAATCCCAATTGAAATTCCAGCAGCATACTTCATGAACCTTGAGAAAACAATCCAAAAATTCATTTGGAACAAGAAGAGACCCAGAATAGCAAAAGCAATTCTAGGTAACAGAGACATGGCAAGGGGTATCACAATCCCCAACTTGAAACTAAAATCAGGATGGTACTGGCAAAGAAATAGACCTGAGGACCAGTGGAACAGATTAGAAGATGCAGAAACAACTCTAGACACACTCAGCCATCTCATCTTCAATAAAGGAGCCAAATACCCTCACTGCAGGAAAGATAGCCTCTTTAATAAATGGTGCTGGAAAAATTGGGTTTCAACTTGCCAAAGTTTAAAACTAGACCTATATCTCTCACCATGTACTCAACTAAAATTGAAACGGATTAAAGAGCTAAATATTAAAATAGAAATGCCGGGGGCTGGGGATTTAGCTCAGTGGTTTCGCTGCCTGCTGCGCAAGCGCAAGGACCTGAATTCGATCCCCGGCACCAAAAAAAAAGAAAAACAAAAAAGAATAAAATAGAAATGCTGAATCAGCTGGAACAGAGGTTAGGTAGAACTCTTGAAGACATTGGTATAGGAAAAGATTTTATGAACAAAACCTCAGTTGCCCGTGAACTAGCACAAACAATCAACAAGTGGGATCTCTTCTTATTAAAATACTTCTGTACTGCAAGAGAAACCACCAACAGTGTGAAGAGACAACTCACAATGTGAGAAAAAATCTTCACCTGCTGTTCCTCAAAGGTCTACTATCTCGAATCTATAAAGAACTTTAAAAAATCAGACCTCCCAAATTTAAAGACCCAGTCCAAAAATGGGCATCTGAAATGAACAGGCAATTCTCAGACAAAGAAGTAGAAATAGCAAATAAACTTATGAAAAAATGTTCAACATCACTGGTCATTTGAGAGACGCAAATGAAAACAATGCTGAGATTCCACCTCACTCCAGAAAGAATGGCTGCTATCATGAAATCAAGCAATAATAAATGTTGGCAGTGCTGTGGAGAAAGAGGAACACTGCTCCACTGCTGGTGGGAGTGTAGACTGGTGCAACCACTGTGGAAATCAATATGGAGATACCTCAAAGAACTAGGATTGAAAGTCTCATTTGACCCAGCTCTTCCCCTGCTGGGTATCTTTCCCAAAGAATTCTAAGAATCATACCACAGTGATATATGCGCACCCATGTTCACAGTAGCACAATTTTTAATAGCTAAAACTTGGAAGCAGCCCAAATGCCCATCAACTGGAGACTGGATAAAGAAAATGTGGGGTTTTTTCCAAAATGGAGTACTATTCAGCCATAAAAAATGAGAAATTAGAGACATTTATTGCTAAATGGATGCACATTGAAGCAATACTCTAAAGTGAAATAAACAGGACACACACGTGTAAAAAACGAATAGTTTCTCTAGTGTGAGAAACTTAAAGTGTAAATAAGGACTAAAAGATATAATAGATAATGTGAAACAGGAAGAAAAGGGGCAAAGGGGAAGGGGAAGTGGGAGGGGTAGGGGAAAGGAAAGAAGGGAATGAAATTAATATGAGAAAATAAAAAAATGGAAACAAAGTCTTTGTAAATAGGGAGGAATGGAGAGGTTGAAAGGAGGGCAGGGGAAGGGGGAAAAATGAGAAACAAGAGAGATTATGTAAAGGTGTAAATTTCCAATGATGAATGTCATTATATTGTATACCTAAAATGTACCAATAAAATAATACTTTAAAAATTTAAAAAATACAAGTAATGTAGCATAGTTCACAGCGGTAAATTCATACCCCACCACCAACAACAACTAGTGAATTACCAAACTATGGAATGGTTAAATATATTCTGGTGCAGCCACACTTTAGACAATTATGAAACCATTAAGAAAGATTAGAAGGAATTGTAGCTGGTAGGAATCAGGTAATGAGTGTAAATATAAAAATGCCAGAAAGTACATATCATATATTCCTGTGTTTGTATAGCTATGACATAAATGGGAAGAGTGCTGTCTATATACATGTTACCAAGTATCTGTTCACATATGTTCCTATGTGACTATTTCCATGCGGAAAATCCAAAGTAAGTTGTTAACATGTGTGTCCTAGGAGAGGAGGAAGAGAAAAGTCAGCAAAAATAAGTGAAAAAATTTAAAAAGGCAATGAAAACAAAACTCTGGGATGTATATTTATATCTTTTTTGAATATCCAAGCTACATATAATTCAAATACTTGGGAGATTGAGGCAGGAGTATTACTGTAAGTTCAGCCTGAATTACATAGCAAGACTTTGTCTCAAAAAAGAAAGAAAGAAAATCCACATGTGTATACACAAATAATACAGCACACAAAAAATAGAGATGTACTTGGATACCTTTTAAGCAGACTGGCCCAGAAACAGTTTCTATGCCAAGACTAGATAGCCCCTTGTAGTTGCAAAATTTTTACAATGAATTCCTATTGATCTTATAAGTAATGATAATATTATAAACAAAAATAGGGAAGATTTATTTTTTGTTACCGTTGTTGTACTAGGCACCTGCTGTACCACTGAACTACATTCTCTGCCCAAGGACAATTTCTCTTTTTTGGTTTTTTAATTAAAAAAAATTTGGGGGGGGGGTACCAAGGATCGAACCTGGGACCTTGTGCTTTCGAGGCAGGTGCCAGAACCACTGAGCTAAATCCCCGGCCCATCTTTTTTTGTTTTTGTTTTTTTTTGGTACTGGGGATTGAACTCAGGACCTTCCACTTGTGAGGCAGGTGCAATGCCACTGAGCTAAATCCCCAGGCACCAAGGAAGATTTCTTAATACCCTGCCACTAGATGATTCAATGGCTCCTGTTTCCTTGTAAGATCTCTAAAATGGTTTATATCTAAATGTCCTCCCAAAGCCTCATGTGTTCATAGGTGGGGCTTTTGGGAGGTGACTGGATCAGGAGTGTGTGATACTCATCACTGCATTAGTCATGGATTTATACCTGGGTGTGATGCTGGAAGGTGAAGCCTGGTGGGAAGAGGTGATTCCCTGTACTCATGACCTGGAAGAGTACATATCCCTTATCCTCCCTTGAAGACTGGTTTCTCCTCTGCCACACCAGCTTCCCTAACTTGGAACCAGCCAACTATGGAGTGAAGCTTCTACAAACTGTGAGCCAAAATAAACCTCTCCCTCTTTAACTTGTGGATATCAGGTATTTGGTCTCAGGAAAGATAAAGTAACTAAAATAATCTCCTTTGGTGTTCTCAAGGTTTATCTCCTCTCTTCCTGTCTCTGTGGTCTCAACACTTCTTGCTAGTTTTCACTTTTAAATATTCACTGATGACTCCCAAGTCTCTCACTTGTCTAGCCACTAAACAAACATTTATAGAATGAAGAAAAGATGTGCTTCATCTTCACCCTTACTTGGTCCCTATAACTGTACTCTACCCCTACTGGATTATTCACAGTTGCTGTACCCGGCACAAGCTGTTAACTTGGCCTGAGAGCCCTTTCTTCCCAGGGTACACTTGACTCACTTTTCAGATTTGTCTAAAATCCATTTTAGTCTCTTGTCATTCCACCCAGATCTGTCTAGTTACTTCTAGTTACTTCTAGTTGTTTCTGACAGATCACCCTGGCTTGTTGGATTTTGTAATCCCTACACGACAGGCCTGTCTGGGTATGAGAACAAAGAGTTGCCTGGAACACAATCCTTAACACCAAGAAGTGTATCATTTGGTGGAAAAACAGAAGAGAAAATACACCAGGGCTGAGTGGCAAGGCAAAATGAGTCAAAATTTACTTACTCAACAAATTGAGGCATTTTTCTAGCCATGGGCTAAGATAACAAACGAAGCAGACACAGATCATTACTGGCACAGACCTTACCTTCCAGTGGGAAGAGCCAGGCAGTGGGTAAAATGGAGGGAGAGGCAGAAGGAAAGGGGAAGAGAGGAAGAGGAGAGGAAGGTAAAGGAACAAGGCACATGGAAGGAAAGGCTTTCAGACAGGCATGGGACGCAGCAAATGCAAAGACTGATGCAAAAACCCTAATGCAAGATACAAGTAACAAGGTGAGATTTAGGGAGGTCTGCAGATTCATCTGTGTTGAACCTTTGGGAATGTGAAGGGTTTTGATAGAACAGTCAGACAAGAGAGGATTATGACAGTAACAAAATCTCAAAGGTGTGAAAGGGCTGTTGTACTCAGGAAATGACTGCTACCTGTAGTGTGTAGGTCTGAATGTATAGGGTACATAATGAGCTTGTGGGAGAGAGAAAACAGGAAGAAACCAGAGTGATCAGGATAAACATCCTGATTCTAGGTCCCATGATGGCCTAAGAGTCCAAGAGAGCCAAGAGAACAAAACCACCATCTGCTTACTCAGAATAACTGATTTTAAACTCACTTCTGACTAATCAACTGTTAGGAAGCTGCAGTCCCTAAAGGCTCTTCCTTATGGCCTCAAGGGTAAGGTGGCTGCTCTTGCCCTGACCTTAGGCCCTGGGAATCTCCTGAGGCCACACAGAGGCCTGGCACATAGAGGTTAACACTGTATTATCACACTTGCCAAATTGATTAAAAAAATTGACCATACAAGTCCCCAGTTTAGGGACAAGTTCTGTTCTGAGAATGTTCATAAGTTGGATTCTTTCATAATATGAAAAAGTGAGTCTTATACAGTACACCTGTGAAAGCTTGTGACTCAAATGTTCATAAGTCAGGGACTTACTGTCCTGTGTTGATAGGAATGTAGAGGAACTAGAACCTACATACTCTCCTGGCAGGGGTATAAATTGGTCCAAACACTTTAGAAAACACTTTATTAGTGTCTCTCAATATTGAGTACCTTCACTGTCTACAACCCAGCAATTCCATTGATAGGAATATACCAAACAGAAATGTGTACCTATGTTTACCATAATTCATGTCCTACAGCAGTGGTGGCAAACCTATGGCTCGCATACCACAGTGGGCTGTTTGTATCATTGAAAGTGCTAAAAGTTTTACCATCACTGCCCTAGAATGTTCACAACAGCACTATTAGAAAGAGACATAAACTTGGCACTACCTAAATAATAGTGGGATGGTCAAATTGTGGTTTAAGCTTCCCACATGGTACTAAACAGTAAGGAAATCAATGAAGGACAACTACAAGAAATACCGTATGGCAACTCTTACATACCTAATGCTGAGTAAAACAAGCCAGACCTGAACCAGATAAGATAAAATCTGTAAGTTGAGATAGTGGCATGTTTTGGGGAAAAGTGACTGGTACAAAGGGGTGTGACAGGACAAATCCATTTTTTCCAGAAATGAGTGAATTCAGCCCACTCTACAAGAAGAGACTGGGTGCTCCCAGTCAACCCTAGCTGTTCAAGCCATGACTGAGAAGCTGCAGTGTTTTAGTGAGACTGTCTTGCACCCTCCAGCCCCACCTGAGCCACCACAGGCAATACCATGTACAGCAGAGATGAGCCATCCCCAGTGGGTCTTCATGGACTTGTGGACAATATTTTAAAAACAGCTCTTAAGTGGTTTAAAATATAACAATAGATTACTGAAACAATGTTCATACCTGAGGGGTTGAGGATAGGAACAAACCTTTTTTTTTTATTATTTGGAATGTTAAAAAACTTAACAACGAGCAGATATGGTGTGCATATCTATAATCCCAGCACTTGAGGCTAAGGCAAAAGGATCACAAGTTCCAGCCCACCCTAGATTATACAGAGAGTTCAAGACTGGCCTGGACTATATAACAAGACCCTATTTCAAAAACCCCAAACCAAAAACTTATTATTTAATATATACAGTATAGGTAACATATAAGAATATTATATGCTAATAGATGAATAAATTCAAACATTCTATTTTATTCTCTGAATAAACTAGCATATGCCACAAAACTACTTACTACCTAATACAAGATTTGGCACAAATTATTTATCAAATTGCTTTGATAATTCCTAAATGATTTGTCAGTGTTTCAAAATTGTTGGTGACCATTTGTCTGATGTGGCTCTCACTCATTAAAGAGGGCTCTTTGTTGGGTGTGGTAGTATATGCCTATAATACCAACACTCTAGGAGGCTGAGGCAGGAAGATCAAAAGATTGACTCCTGCCTGGGCATCTTAGTGATTCTGTGCCAATAAATTAATAAATAAATAAAATAGGGGTGGAGATGTAGCTTTATATGAAGGCCCTGGGTTCAATCCCCAGTACTACAATCAATCAATCAATCAAGGCTCTTTCTGATCAATTTTTTTGAGGGGTTTTTTTTTTGGTACCGGGGATCAAACTCAGGACCTTGTGCTTGCGAGGCAGGTGGCGGAACCACTGAGCTACATCTCTGGCCCTAATATTTTAATAACAGCGGCTGAGGATATAGCTCAGTAATTGAGCATGTGCTTAGCATGCATGAAGCACTGCGCCACCAACAAAAAATAGACTACATCAAATCCTTATGACTTTACTACATTTAGTCATGAAGTGGCTTGTATTTTTTTTTTTTTTTTTTTTGGTACTGGGGATTGAACTCTGGTCCTTGCGCTTGCACAACAGGCTGTGAAACCACTAAGCTAAATCCCCGGCTGGCCTGTATTCTTAATATGCCTCAATATTAACAACTGTTCATGGTTCTGAATCTTCTCAACCTTTGTAATATTGTCAGGTATTTACACATTTAATTAGATATTGTGATGCTAGGGATTGAACACAGAGCCTCACACATGTTAGGCAAGTGCTCTACCACTGAGACACATCCCAAGTCCCAGAGATATTTTATTAAACATCTTTATTATAATTAGAATGAGTATTTTAATTAATTGGCATGTGTGTGGTGTTGGAAGCATGCTGGGGATTGAACCTAGAGCCTTCACACTGAACTATATCTCCAGCCCTTTTTTATTTTTTGAGACAGGCTCTTGCTAAGTCATCAAGCCTGGGCTTAAACTTGTGTTCCTTCTGCCTCAGTCTTCCATGAATATACCACTGTGCCTGCCTAACAACTGGCACAGTTTTAAAAGTTTTTATTCATGGGCCGGGGATTTAGCTCAGTGGTTTTGCCGCCTGTTTCGCAACAGCAAGGACCCGAGTTCGATCCCCAGTACCAAAAAAAAAAGTTTTTATTCATCTGTAATCCTGGGGGCTTCTAAAACATCATTTGGACAATGTAAGTGGAAAGATTTAAATTCATTTCTTCTACTCCTATTTCAAAAATTTCCCTTAGTTTTATGTGTTTACTCACTTTTATCATTTGCTTAATTCAGCAGTTCTCAAACTTTTTAGTCTCAAGACTTCTGCGGGCCGGGGATTTAGCTCAGTGGTTTCGCCGCCTGCTGCGCAAGCGCAAGGAGCCGAGCTCAATCCCCAGTACTAAAAAAAAAGACTTCTGACATACTTAATGTATTCAAAATTAAAACCAAGAAAAAATAAATTTAGTGGTACTGAGGATTGAACCTAGAGTCTTGCACATGCTCGGCAAGTCCTCTACCACTGAGCTATGCTCCCAGCCCCAAGCTGCAAAATTGTTAAAATATTCTTAATTTATTAAAAGATAACAATGCTTTCCAACCGGCTCTACTTCCTGGCTTGACATGAGGTTAGCAATTTTCCTCTGCCATTCCTTTTGCCATGATGTTTCTGTCCTGGAGCTAGCTGAACATAGCCTCAAACTGTGGGCCAAAATAAATTTCTCCTTTAAATTGTGTACATCAGAAAACTGAAGAATGGGAAAAAAAATAAAACTGAAGCAGACATGGAATAATATACATGGAAAAATAGCTCCTCTGGGGGAAAAAATATCCTGGAAACAAATTAGAGCTGCTGAGAACACAGAATTTTTTTTTAAAAAAGAGCTCCTCGGTGCTAAAGAAATTGAAAATAGCAAAAGCCTGTTGTTAGTCTTAAAAATGAAGGGGAAAATGAAATGACCCTTTCTCAGTACAGTCAGTGAAGAGACTATTACAGATAAGGCTCATTATAAATTAACACAAAACATATTCAATGATCTATGTAGCTCAGTGAGAAAATGGCAGTTTTAAATGTTTGTACAAATCTTTAATGCCTGACTTAAAAAACAGCTGCATTCTCCTGTTTTTTGCATCACATTTGTTGTGATCGGCTGTTTCAGATTAATAAAAATTGGACTTCACAGATATGTAAGGAGTTAACTCCACAACTTATTCAGTTATTATGGCTATCTGAAACTTGACAAGTCATTGTTTCTTTTTTAAAATTTTAAGACAAAGTCTTGTTAAACTGCCCAGGCTGTCCTCAAAATTGGCCATCCTTCAGCCTCCCAAGTAGCTGGGATCATAGGTGTGGATTATTATGCCTGACAAGTAGTTTTTTGTTTTTGTTTTGATTTGTTCTGTTTTTCAGTACTGGAGATTGAACTCAGGACCTTGTGCTTGCCAGGCAGGAATAGCGCCAGTGAGCTACATTCCCGGCCCTAGTTATTTTTTGAACAATTTTTTTGGTACCAGAGATTGATTGAACTCGGAACCTTGTGCTTGCAAGGCAGGCAGCAGAACCACTGAGCTAAATCCCAGCCTCCTAGTTATTTCTTAAAGGCTAGTTAATGTAGGATCTGAACCACTTCAACAGACTTTCCATACTGTATTACATCAAAATTTGTTAGTGGAGCTTGCAACTTTGAAAGGAACATTTACCTACACATGGTTCTGTTTGGTCATTTATTTGGAAGACATTAGTTCCTTGGGTTATGCAGATCTTCCAAATGTTGACACATTATATCATACAACAGTTTTTTGGTTTTTTTGAACCGGGCATCGAACTTGGGTCCTTGTGCTTGTGCAGCAGGTGGCGAAACCACTGAGCTAAATCCCCAGCCTCATACAAGTTTTTAAAAATCACACTTGTTAAGTGTCGGGAGCAATGCTACATAATTTTAGGGTAAAATCATTTGGTTAGCCTAATTCTCCTGCCTACAGCCCAGCTATGGAATTCTGAGACATAATTCCATTTGGGCCTCTGGTCACAACTGAGACCTCAATGATCCTGTGATGCTGTGATTCTCCAGGACAAGATTACACCAGCTGAAAACATCCTGGGAGGAACAAACATCTACTCAGTTCCTCATTGTTCTTGGATTGTTACATCTTGTTTACCAAGATGTACTGAACTTTCTGCAAGTCATCTGTTACATTTGTTTCTCCTGATGTACTGAATAAAAGGTGAGGTAAGCTGGGGGCTTTTGTCTTTGCTGCCCAGAGAAGCACTGATCAGACCCAAAGCTCAGCTTCTTCTGTCTCATTTTTCTGTCTTTCCTGTAATTTGCCTTGTGCTGTTGTGGCTCTTGGGAGACTAGGACTTACTGCAGAACTTCTAGTACTGTCCCCTTTCCCTGTTCCCTACAGTTAACCAGGTCTGTTTTAGGGAGCGATCAACCTCACAGTGGTGAATACCAGTTTTTTAATGTAATAAATTTTGCTTGAAAACTCAAATTTTTATCCTTGGAATAAATGTCAGTGCTGTTTTCCTTAACATGATAGGCTCAATTCATGCATTTTGAAGAAAATGTCTTTTAAAATACCAAGTGTCAACAGCTGAGTTGTAAGCTGTCCTTTTGAGTAAAAACGGCATTCTGTGAAAATAGTGGCAATGTCTCTGTAAAAGTGCCTTTCCTGGACACAACAATCATGCTTCAGTATGCAGGAATGCTTTATACAAACTTTGTTTTGTCATGATATTAAAAAACATGTTCTTTCACAAAACTGGTAACTTTTACTGGTTCACAAAGGACATTCTTATGGGAAATTTCCTTTATTTCTTGGTAAGTGCATGGTGATGAAGAATTTAAATGATGACTGGTTAGTTTCCCAGTAAGTTGCCAGAAGTTTCACCCAAAGCTGTTGTTGCATAATTGGTGCAAATATTTTAGTAATTTTTTAAAAATCCACATTTTAGGGCTGGGGATTTAGCTCAGTGGTGCTGCCACCTGCCCTGCAAGTGCAAGGACCTGAGTTTGATCCCTGGTACCAAAAAAAAATCCACATTGTTAGTAGTACTATGAAAAGTTTTGGCCTCACAGGGCTCCAGAGAGTCTCAAGGAAACTTGGGCACCTATCAGTGATACCTTGTGAACTGCTGGACTGGCATAGAAAAGGGACATCTCAGCATCTTCCTGTTGGTAGGAATAGATTGTATGCCTCTCAGCCCCTGAGGTATAGGAAGGTTTATTAGTTCAGAGCCTGGGCAAATGAGCCCAATGTTAGTCAACATTCAGCTGCTATAACAAAATACACGAGAAAATCATCTTTAGAGGAAAGATTTATTTTGGCTCATAGTTTCAGAGATTTCAGTCCTTGGTCAGCTGGCTGCTCCATTGCTTTTGGGCCTTGCAGTGAGGCAGAAATATCATAGCAGACAGGTGTATGGCAGAGGAAAGCTGCTTATCTCATGGAAGCCAGAAAGCATAAAGAGAGAATGAGAGAAGGACCAAGAAGAAGGGAATAAGGACAAGATATACCCTTCAAAGATATACCCCTAAGAACCTATTTCCTCCAACTGGGCCCTACTTCCTAATAGTTGATTTAGCTACAAATGCATCAATGGATTAATCCACTGATGAGGTTAGAACCCTCATGATCCAATCACCTCTCTAGACCCCACCTCTGAACACCACTGCAGTGCAGATTAAGCCCTCAATGTATGAGCCTTTGAGGGACACTTCATATTTAAACCCATTACAGCCCCCAAATCAACTTTTGATGATTCTAACTGGATGTTGCAAGGAGGAGCAGGCAAACTCAGCCAGACTGACCATCAGGGAAAGGGTTGGGAGAAGGCAGAAGAGAAGTGATGACCAGAAGGATTTCTTTAGGCCGAGTGTGGGGGAGGACATTTTAAATCACGAGTACTGCTTAAGCAAAGGCATCAGCTCTGAGTACTAAAAGAGAGCTGGAGACATGTAGTTTACCACTGAGGAGACTAAAGTCTGTAAAGGTCTCCAATGCTCAAAAAGAATTTGGACTTTATCAGATAATAAGGATTTCATCACATATACAGATGATTCTGTATTTAAGGCAAATCCCTATTTTCCTAATGAAAAAAACAGTAGCATGCACCTGTAGTCTAGTCCATTTGGGAGACTGAGACAGAAAGATTGCTTGAGCCCAGAAATTCAAGACTAATCTGGGGAACTCGGCAAGACTATGTTTCAGAAGGAAAGAAATACATTTTTTTGCTTTTAAATTAAGGTATCTGAGTATTTAACCTTTTAGGAATGTTGGATCAAATAGCCAGATGTCTACTTATAATATCTAATTTATTTAGTGACACACGCTTATTTAAAATAACAGTATTACAATAATACAATAAAACAAGATATTGCTTTTTTCCCTTTGCACATTTCAAGTAACAATTTTATTCAAATTCTCCACAAGCATCTTACGTACCAATGTCTTCATGATATCTACAGCCAGACTTTCTTGAAGTCTAATTTGTTTGAGAGGCAGCACTTTCTTTTTTGGCAATGCTGAGGATCAAACCCAGATCTTTATACATGCTAGGCAAGCACTATATCACTAAACTACACCCGAAGCCTGAAATGCAACACTTTCAAACTACAGGCCTGGCACTCTTGCTGGAAAGCTTGATAAAACTGTCTCATTAGGACCATCTTCCTTCAGCCCCAGTTTATCATGTAGGTATACGTTTCTAATCCTTACAATAGAACCACGAGCTTATTGCTTTTGAATTGCTCTTTGAAAGGCTAGTTTGCAAAACCTTACTCTTGAAGTATGAGGGAATATCTTCATAGAATAATGACTATTTTCCTTCCCTTCTTTTTTTTTTTCTTTTTGGTACTAGGGATCAAACTCGGGTCCTTGCGGTTACAGAGCAGGTGGTGAAACCACTGAGCTAAATCCCCGGCCCTCCTTCCCTTTTTTTAACTCATTCCAATAGGAGAAACCATAACCATAAAAAACTTGTCTTGCTTGAGGCTGGTAGACTAAAATGTGTGAGGAGCAGTCAGAGGTAGAACAGTTGCAAGAAATGACAACCAACCAGTTATGGGGATGACTGGTGAGTGAAATACCAAGAGACCAAAGTTGGAGGCTAGGTTTTGGGCAGATCATCATGGCCAGCAATGTTTCCTGGAGTGGGAATGGAATGAAGAAAGCTGATAGGAGGGGACAGCCTCCCAAGGTAACAAGGGTTGAATGAGGATGTGGAGCAAAGTCCTGCCCAGGAGCTTGTGGACAAGGCTAACCTGTATCCTTGTCTAACTGGGGAGACTGGGGGTTGGGAGAGGCCTACATGTGTCAGGCCTGTGAAGAAATTGCACCCCTCCACACACATCCCATACCGAGGATCAAACTCAGGACCTTGCACTTGCCAGGCAGGCACAGCGTCACTGAGCTACATCCCCAGCCCCAAGAAAAACGGTATTCTGAGGAAAACAGATGTGCAGAATGGGGAGGTCCTGGAGAAAAACTGAAATGGCCAGGAAGAGGGAGGGGGAAAGTCCCCCTAAATTGCCCCCAACAGGTTTCTTTCTCTCATAGTACTCATCACAGTGACTTGTCATTACATGTTCAAGACTGCAAGGAAAGTAGGTAGTATGTCTGCCCTGGACATTGCTGTATTCCCTAGCAGCTAGAACAGGCATATAACAGGCTTGGCAAACAGGTGCAGGAGGAAGGACCTGAGAGCAAGATGAAGAAGGAAAAGAAAAGGAAGTAGTATTAAGAGCATCCTATGGGAGGGACTTGGAAAGGTGATTAGCAAAGGAGAAATAGGTCAAGAAAGGCATGGTCAGGATCTCAGGTCAAGTGGAATCAAGGATTTGGGAGACAAACTGGAAGGAAATGGACCAGACAGGATTTGTGCAAAGGGTTACATGGGGACCTAGGGTGTTATCCTGGCAGCCTGAAGCCTCAGCCCTGGAAGAATATGCCATGGGCCCTGTCTGCAGCTAAGGCTGGGAAAATAACAAGTACTGATTACTACAGCATCAACATTATCATCTGGGAATTTGTTAAAAGTGCAAATTCTAATGCCACCCCAGATTTCCTCAATCAGGAACTGTGTTTTAACAAGTTTTTCAGGAGATCCAGATGTGTATAAAAATAAAAAAACTACTGCTTTAAGGTAATAGATGGGATGTTTTACATTTTAAAGCCACAACTCCCTAATTTTTTCTTAAGCCTCTGGTATCTGCTGTACTAGTCTGTGGTAAATACTGACCAGGGGCAAAATGAAAGAAAGAGGAACAAACATTAGAGTCTGACACAATAGTGGATAAGCAGCACCCTTGCTGCTTGGGTTTGATTCTTAGCTATGAGATCCTAGAGAAATTCCTTTACCTGGTAAGCCTCATTTATAAGACAGGAAAAAACAAGCACTTAACCTTGTGAGAGTGTTATACGGATCAGATAAGATAGTGCCTAGCACATGGTAAGTACTCAATTATGGTGGTTATTATTATCATTAAAGTAGAACTCACAAGAAGCCCATCACTTCATGAAATTAGCTTAAAACCTCGCTGTTTTTCTAAGGCCATGATTTTATATCACATGCACATAAACTTGTATTAGTTTCCTTGCTCTAAGAATTAACATGCACCAAAGCTCTGCAGAGAGCTAAGACTGATCCTGTGACCTTTTCTATACTTTTGTCTTACTCAGAGAGATACTAGCTTTGATGGACTCACGTCAAGATGCTGACTCTTTGATCAACACCTAAGTGTGTCGAGTAAATGGAGTGACACAGCAACTGGTCCTTGTGGAAGGTTGAGGCTGGGAGGGCGAAGGAGGGTAATGCCTCCTCAGTTCCTCTGTCCCACTCTCTCCAAACTACATTCTCCCTATTAGCTCAGCAGGAACCTGATGATTTTCAGTAGCCATGGGGAATAGGTGTAAAAGGGTTACATCATAGGCTCAAAAGGCTATCCCTAACAAAAAATACCACAACATATTTTATTACTTTTTTAGTATTATTGAACTTGGGGTTTCATATATCCTAAATTATGCACTCTCCCACTAAGTGACATCTCCAGCCCAACATATATTTTAGATGCAATTTCTAATTTCCAACTCCTCCTCAGTAGCTCTAAGAGGCCTGCAAGTTTTATTCCTTCCTGTGTCCTTGTACTATAAATAGTGCCTGACATTCACAGGGTGAATATTTATTAAACCAATAGTTTTGTAATTAAAGGAACAATGGTTGCTGCCTGGTAAGAGAGGGAAAGCTAAAATCTGGGTGGGCCTCTTGGGGCTTTGGTGAGGTTCTGAGCTTCGACTCACCACTTCGAGCTATGCTTAGTCTGAAGGGTTAAGTGCTAGCCAGGCGTTGTTTTTTTTTTTTTTTTTTTTGGTATCAGGGATCGAACTCTGATCCTTGCACTTGTGCAGCAGGCGGTGAAACCACTGAGCTAAATCCACGGCCTTGCCAGGTGTTTCAGTTAGAGCCTGTTGTATGGCATGAGGAGTTCTTACCATGATGCAGAGAACAGCTTAGGGTCATTTAGGGATGAGCTGAAGGGCACATTCAAGAGAAGACTTAGAAATCTAAAGCCTGAGGAAATGCCATAATTGGCACAATCTTCATGTCTCACTTGCTCCTTGCAAATCTCAGTTCCTTTCTATGTTCCATGGCCACTCATCATAGACAGACTGGGCAAAAAGGATCCACCTGTTTCAGCCTGGGCTCATACCCTGTGCTCAGGGATACCTAAGGGCCCAGTCCCACAGATGCCTCAGTGGTGTGAAGTAGTTGTGGATGCACCACCACCCTTAGGCAAGAGGCTCACTGATTCCAGGTAAGTTCTGTGGCATTCTGACTGCACCAGAGGCAGGGAGTTTGAAAGCAACAAACCAAAGAAATACTTGTTTGCATAAAATCATCCAAGAATATTTGCTTTCCTCTGTGCCAGGTAGATAGTAGAAACTGTTCCTGAACATGAATGTCCTCAGGAACTCTACTAACACCAATACCCTCCAATCCCCTTCCTCAGCATCCCACCTGTCCAGAATCCACAGTATCCTTTCCCCTGCTCTGAGATATTCCCAAGTTTGTTCAAGCAGAGAGGCTTCCTCAGTGCCCACCTGAAAGGGACTCGGAGGTCAACTGTTAGTGTGAGCACCTCCCAACCCCATCGCCAAGTTTGTAATCTTGAAGGATTTACTGAGGTTTATTCTATACTTTATGGCTCCAGCCAAAGGCCGGAGATCTGGCTTAGTACATGGAAGTGGTTAGCATTTATAGATTTTATAATAGTTAACCCCTCCTCCCATTTTAAACTTTGGTTACTCAGTAACTGAAATTCCTTCTATTTCTGGGTTTATTGTACTGATAAGAGTGGGGATCATGTTTACCCTTCAGTAGAAAGTGGTAAGCATAAAGAGGACCTGAATGATTATTCACTATAAAAAGGAGGGTGTTCTCTCCTTTCCCCTCTCCTATATTGGAAATTGACCCCAAGAACCCCTGAGCTATATCCCCAGCTGTTTTTTTTTTTTTTCCTATTTTGAGACAGGGTCTCAATAAGTTCCCTAGGTTGACCTTGAATCGACATCTTTCCTCAGTCTTCTGAATACCTGAGGGGAGTTCCATTAGGGTAGGATTCCATTTTGAGGGAACACAAAAAATGACCAAAGATTTAGTGGAGAAAAATTCTCCAGAATTCAGCAGTATTTTGCACATGGGTGGAGCATATATCATCACTAGGAATTAGAGCAGTGTGGCAGCTCTTTAGTCAAGGTCCTTTTGGTTGCATGTAATAAAAATTCACTTTGGGGTGATTTTTAAAAATCAAGATTCATTCGATGAATACCTGAGGGATGAGTGAAGGCCAAGGCAAGGATGCAGGACTGGATGCCAAGACCAAGGGAGTCCTCAGGGTTACCAAGTTAGCCGCTCTCTCGTGCTTGTCCACAAAGTGCCAGCTCCTGCCTCTGTGGGTGGCCCATCAAAGGCATCATCCCAGATGGTGACTGGTAGCTTCTCATCCTCATGCAGAATTCTTTTGTTTTGGTACCAGGGATCGAACTCGGGTCCTTGCACTTGTGAGGCAGGTGGCAGAACCACTGAGCTAAAGCCACGGCCCCCTCATGGAGAATTCTTAAGATAAAGAACTGCCTTGAGCCTTTTAAAATCAGTCCTACCCTGGTCCAATCAACTGGAAGGTAGGGGAGACGGTGAGAGAAAAAGGGTCACTGTGCACAAATATGGCCTTCACTCTTACAGGAGTGTGTGGGAGGAATTATTGTTGAGTCAGGCAAATCCCCAAACCGTGTTGTTAGAGAAATCAGCTGTTTCACCAAGTGCTTAGCTCTCAGTACTTAAATAAAACAACAATGAAGTTTATAATTTTTTATAATTCAGAATGACGTTCCCCTCCAAATTTCTACTGAACTAGTCAAAGCTCTAGTACTGTAAACCACTTGTATTTCATAAAGCTCTGCTGAATACTGAAACCCAAATAGAAAAAGTTACCAAAAATTTCCTCCCTGTTCTATTGCTCATCACTAGATTTGGTTAATATTTGCTTTATACTCATCAAATCTTACAGGGGTGATAAAGACACATCAAGTTAAAAAAAGTTATCACTTTCTCATTAATATTTTACTTTTTAAACAATTTATGTTGATGTCAATGATATGATAAGGATAAAGTGTTCAGATGATTCCTTGACCTTATAAAGAACTCACCAGAGAATCACATTTTGTGGGTAACCTACATGGCACCTGGAACACAAATGAGTGCTCAATGTTACGATGGATCCACTTCAAGTTTCAAAATGAGTACAAGGATCTAGTTTGGATCATATATTAAATCTAACTAATAATTTCAGGCCACACTGCTTTTATGTTTCACAACAGGTCACACCAGACCAAGTCTCAAACCTGTTATTTTCTAAGAGATTACAACACTAGTATCTGTAACTCAGAAGCACAAAATGTGTGCTAAGAAATGACTAGAAATTATTTCAACAGAAACCACTAGTTTAAATAGCCTAGAGTCTTACAGAAATTGTTACTTCAAAACATGCAGTGGCAGCAAGACTCACCTAAAACCGTATTTAATTCTATGACTTTTATATTGCTTTTCTTCTCTTATTTAAAGGGTGAAGCAATGTGAAATGGATGGAAATATTTTGTTAAAAGAACAAAATGAGTCAATCACTATATGTATATAATCATATATATATAAAATCATATATATTCATATACATATATATTAAAAACCTCAGTTCTATGCCTACACTGCTAACACAAGGCTAAGTCCAGTAGTGGCTCATGTTCTGGGTATGGATATATTAGGAAGGAGCAATATATAAAAATCCATCAATGCCCTGAAAGCAGAAAGTTGACACAATTTTAAATATAATTCATATATATATATATATTTAAAATCAAACAATTAAATAGCATATGGTTTAAGTACATGAATACTTCAGCTTTAGAAGAATAACAGAAGTGGTACATAGTACCAAAAACTTATACACAGCCTTTTTGCTTCTTCTTTTCAAACAGTGTGCCTCTACACAATCAGGATTGCAATGGAATAAACTCTCTATTCATTCAAGATTTTCTCAAGGACAGAGGTGATTAATAATAATATATTTATATATACATATATTCTTTTTTTTAAAGTCTGAGCAAAACCAGTAACACCTAATAGAACTTTCTTTCTCCTCAGTCACATGCATCAAGGAAGGACTGGCACGGCATGGCCAGTGGAGTGTGCTCACCAACTGGGTAGCCATGTGGATGGCTGTGCAGACCCAACACAACACTGACTGAGCAGAAGTGCAGCAAGCAAGTCTCTTACTGTCCAGAAGACAGGGAAAAAAAGCCACCAACTGCACACTTCCCACTTATACCAAAGAATGGAGAAGGCAGTCAAACAAAGTTGAGTGCTTCTCTCCCCACCTTATCGGGGGGAAATAAAAACAATCTTAAGAGTAACCATTTTGTTGAAAGTACTACAAGTGAGAAACTGGAGTGGTCTTTACTTTTTTATCTTCCCACACATCTTCTGAAGGGGAAGTTAAGCAACTGGAACATCCAGAAGAACAAATCTTAGTGTTCAAAGTAAACTAGATTTGCCCTTTTATTAGCAGGGGAGAGACTGTTTTTAAGGATAGTGCATCTCAGGAGCAAGTAAAATGTGGAAAATTGTATGCTACCACCAAAAGGAACGGCCATGTCACTGAGGCTTGATCTGTGACTTGTCAGCTTCCTTCTAAATTAAAGCTTCTGTGAAGAAAGACCACATAAGGAATCCTCAACCTGTTTTACAAGCTTCTAGCCCGACACTGCCACTCAGAGCTGCCTGGCTCTCAATGGGGCTGACTCACATGTTAGTTTTAGGAGGATAAACTAAAGCACCTCTGCTACATGCTCTATGATGCTGCTAGGGATGGATTCCCACTGCAAGAATGTATATCAAATATCAACTCTACATTTATCTGCCTCACACAAGATGTGGTCCCTGTCTATCCAGTGGACTCTTTCATAAATGAGTTATTGCCATTGGAAAACTAGTAATTTTCTAGTAATGTAAACAATACCATTTTGTATCTTTGCGACTCACTGTGTGAACATCATGTGCATCATTTGTGTCTACATGTTACTCTGCATTATGGTCTAGGATTGTCTCCCATTCTTTCTTGGAAACAACAGTGATGTATCAGTGAAAAAAACCACAGTGCTCTGTTTTCACTGGCTGTGTTGAAGAATCCAACCAAAGGACAAAGTTCTCTTCTTTTTCCAAAGAAGACCTCCTTTATCTCAGGCCTTGAATCATAGCTGAAAGAAAAAAGAAAGAAAAGATAAAAAAAAAAGGTAGGGTACACTGTATAACAAGTGACATGTTATCATTACAGATTAAGAAAGGCATTTGACACTTAGTCAGTGTTTATTATATGCCAGAGCTTTTGACAGCCAGAAGCTGACTAAAACTGTGTGGGGTAAAATACTGTAATTAGCCTCATTTACATATGAGTGAACAGAAGCTTAAAGATGTTAAGTACTTGTTTTTTTATCTTTATTTTGGCAATACATATTAAAATATTCTCACTTTTTGAGGGTAATTCTACTTCTAGAAATTAACCAACTCTATGGTACATTCATAAGAGAGGATAAGGCACAGACATTCATGAAAACACTGCTTGTAACGGGAAAAAACTCAAACATCCTAAATTATCAACCATAGTGATTAAATAACTATAAAACCATAATATGGAATACTCCACAGTCTTTACAAAGGAAAAAAGAACTTGAATCAGCTAGATTCCCTAGACCAAGTTCATGAGGCTGAGTGTCCTTTACTCCAACTGGGGAGGAAATAAACATCACAGAAGACAGTCTCCACTATTGGTGAGCTGGGACATGTTCATGAAAGAAGTCAGTAAAGATATGAGCTAGTTTACATTGAATATCTAAGTATAGTCTATGGGCAAGTGTCATTGAAGGCTTAAAGCAGAGAGGTATCAACATGGGGTAAATAGACCAACTTATCCTGCATGGGCCTATGACTTCTCATTCATAAAGTCATGGAATAAAAATTAGGAGAATCATTCCAGGTTTCCTCATCCAGTTTCTCTGATCTACTGATGAGGAAACTAGGGATCTAGCTGGGCATGGTGGCATACACCTGTAATCCCAGGACTTGGGAAGCTGAAGCAGGAGGATGGCCATAAATTCGAGGGTACATAGTGAGTTCAAAGCCAGCCTGAACTACATAGTGAGACCCTGTCTTAATAATACCAAGAAGGAGGGAAGGAAGGGAGGGAGGGAGGGAGGAGAGACAGCAAACAAACAAGAGATGTGAGAAAGAAAGTCACTTGCAAAAGGTCACAGATACTGTCTTAAAAATGGACTCAAAGTTTGGGGGTGTAGCTCAGTGGTAAAGCACTTGCCTACCACTGAAAAGGCCCTGGTTAAATCCCTAGCACTGTAAAATAAATTAAAAAATAAAACAGACTCAGATACTTCTACTAGTGTTTTTCGGTACCAATATACCACGGATCTTTGAGAGACAGACAAGATAGATGCCCTAACAAGCCAAAGACAAGGCCTAGCATGTTTAAAAATCAACATATAACAGTATATCAGTATATCCTAAAAATAAAAGCACATGGGAATAAAATCTGAACATACAACTCAAATGAAAAGTTTGAATTTTAAACATCTGCTTTTCAAAATGATTTTCTAAAGAACATTTTCTTATTGTCAAACATTTGAATATCAATATAATAAAGAATGACAAAAATAACTACCTTGCATTTCTTTTTACACCTTTTGCTTGCTCTTTACTATTTTAGGTTTGATGGAGCCACAAGATAAATATAGACAAAAATTACCACCCTTATACAGAAAAAAGAAGAGTCTGCAAAAATGAACAGGGCTTTAGTATAAATCAGCTCATTGAAAAGTTCACAAGTAAACCAAGCTCTGGTAATGACAGTTCTCAGAGAAAAAACATTGGCTAGATAGCTGGAAGGGAAAGGGTAATGGTAGACTTAAACCAGATTCAAGCTCTCCATACTACTGCAGGTTATATGGACATAGTAGAACATATTTTTCTTGGGGTTAAAGGTGGAGTTCAGTGGTAGAATGCTCACCTAGCATGCTTAAGACCCTGAGTTTGAACCCCCATCACCACAAAACATAAAATTTAAAAAAAAACCTCATTTTTCTCTGACTCCTAATTTTTACTTAATAAAAATGAGTTGTTTAGGGGCCGGGCTCAGTGGTTTCGCCGCCTGCTGCGCAAGTGCAAGGACCCGAGTTCGATCTCCGGTACCAAAAAAAAAAAAAAAAAGAGTTGTTTAATGCCTTAACAAACAAGATGAGCAGAAATTCTATCATATTAAATCTTCATGAATCAACCTAGATGAAGTAAAACTTGAAGGAGGTGGAAACATTTGGCTTGAAGAAAAGACTGGTGAGGTAGGACTAAATGCCTATGTTCAACATTCAAAAAAATGCTTTATAGGGCTGGGGATTTAGCTCAGTGGTTCTGGTGCCTGGCTTGCAAGCGCAAGGTCCCCAGTTCGATCCTCAGTACCAAAAAATAAATTTAAAAAAATGATAGCAAAAAAATGCTTTGTGTGGCTGCCATGACAAGACCAGAGCCAGATGGTAAAGCTATAGGAAAACAGAGTATTAGCTTTTAGGAAGTCAAAATTTCCTAACAACAATAGTCATTTGACTTCCAGGAAAAGATGGTGGATGGATTGTATACTCGTTCAACTCACTCCTTTTTTTTTTTGGTACCGGGGATCGAACTCGGGACCTTGCGCTTGTGAGACAGGCGCCATAACCACTGAGTTAAATCCCCGGCCCTCTTTTTTCTTTTTTTAAAGAAACTCACATGAGTGGGAAAAAGAGAAGTGGCAGCAAAAAAATTTTAGAAGATAGAAACAAATGTATGAATGGTAAATAATTTAACAGACTTAAAAATCTCAATCCTAAAACTAGAGACAGCTGAGAAGCAACCTGCCTTATAATCTAGAGCCTCTCAAAGCCCAAGGAATTAACGGCACCAGGACCTTTGGTAAACAGATCTACAAGTGGGTACAAACATGAGGATTTGTTAAAAGCCACTTAGAATAAGTTAATTCTATAGTGATTATTCTACAACTAAGGTGACTGGCTCTAAAACCCAAAACCAGCAGAAAAGTCAGAGATCTTTGAGTAAAATAAAACAAAGCATTTCTGGCTAAGGTACACTAGGCATACCTGAGGGCAAGGATATTATACTGAAAACAGGGGGCTCAGGCAGGGATTAAATATAACAAATACAGAGCTTCCTCTAGCTCTGTCCTACTTGGTGCCTAGAAAAACGGCAATCTGGCCTTTATCTTGTAGGCAGGAGATCAGTAGAGTTTTCTTTGGGGAATGTGATCAGTCTAAGAACTGAAAGGGGAAAAAAATTCAGACATCAGATTCTGCAAAGGAATACCTGGCCAGTTTATGTCTAACTATATACCAAACTGCCAAACTGTTTTTCAAAGTGGCTGTTACCATTTTTCATTTCCACCAGTAATCAAATTGCTCCACATCTTAGCCAACACATGGACTGTCAGTCTCTTAAATTTTACTCGTTCTTTAGGGTATGTCGTAGAATATCACTGTAATTTGCATTTCCCTAAAGAGTAATTGAGCATGTTTGCATGTGAATATCTGCCATCCCTATATCTTCTGTGTAATATTTGTTCATACCTTTTGGTCACTAAAATAAAATCAAATTGTCACTCTTAGGAGTCCATGGACTCAAAATATTCCGGATACAACTCTTTTATCAGAAAAACATTTTGCATATATCTTCTCCTCTCTGTGATGTGCATTTTCATTTTCATAACAGAATCTTTAGGAGGGCAGAAGCTTTTAGTTTTGATTAAGTTCAATTTATTATTATTTTTTCTATTTTATAGCTGGCTCATGCTGGGTGTGATTTAGGAAATCTTTGCTAAGACAAAACTATAAAGATTTTCTACTATAAGTATTATAATCTGTTATCATGTCTATGCCCTATTTCAAGTTCATTTTGTATATGCTGTAAGCACCAAGGTTCACTTCTTACCTATAAACATATAATCAGTTCCTCCAGCACCATTTTTGGAAAAAGATGGGTCTTTCCTTCACTGAATTATCTTCACATGTATTTTTAACGAATCACTTGACTATAGATGTGACTCTACTTTGACACTCTATTTTTTTCTCCAACAATTTATATATCTACACTTAAGCTAATACCACACTGCCTTGATCATCATGTAGCTTCCCCCCCATTAAACCTGGTAACTGCTATTAGATTTTATAAGGTACAAGAAGTTCTATTCCTAGTTTCCTAATAGTGTTATCAATGGTTGTTGAATTTTATTATATTCTTTTCCTGCATCTACAGATGATGACATCTATAATCATATTTTCTTTTTCAGTATCTTAATATGGTAAATTATAATTCATTTTCAAATATTAAAGTCACCTTGCATTTCTGGAATAACTGCTACCTGTAATGATGTAGTATCCTTTTTATGTACTGCTAAATCAGTTCCCTTGTATTTTGCTAAAAATTTTGCATGCAAGCTTGTGAGGGAAACTACTCTGCAGTCTTCTGTTTATAAAGACTGTCTGATTTTTAGTGTCAAGGTAATGTTGCCCTCATAGAACAAGATGCAAAATATTACCTTATTTTTCTAGAACACTCTCTAGAAGTATCATTTTCATTTCTTTTTTTTGGTACCAGGGATCAAACTCAGGACCTTGTGCTTGCAAGGCAGGCGGCGGAACCACTGAGCTAAATCCCCAGCCTGAGTATTATTTTCTTTAAATTACATTTGAGACTGGAGCTTTCTTTGTGGAAAGGTTAACTACAAATTCAAGGTCTTTAATAGACAATTACTCAGGTTTCCTATTTCTTTTTGAGTGAGCTTTGGGTAATTTTGTCTCTCAAAGAATTTCTCCATTTCACCAAAGTTGTTAAACTTATTAGTATGAAGTTTTTCATATTATTCCCCTATTGTCAATTTAATAACTGTAGAATCTGTGGTGATATCCTTTATTTCAATCCTGGTCTTGGTAATTCATGCCTAATCTCATTTTTCACCCAATAAGTCTGGCTAGAGATTTATCAATTTAATTGGTATTTTCAAAGACCTAATGTTTGGTTTTTCTCTATTATCTGCCTATTGTCTATATAACTGATATTCAGTTATCTTTGTTATTTCCTAGTTTCTGTTTTCTTTGGGCTTAATTTATTCTTTTTCTAGTAAGACAGAAGACACTTTTATTTCTTCTATTATAAACATTAAATGCTATCAGTGTCCCTCTAACAACTGCTTTAGTAACATTCCACAAATATTTTGAGCTGTTTTCTTTTTTTTAATCTTTTTTTTTTTTTGGTACCGGGGATTGAACTTGGGTCCTTGCGCTAGGTGTCTTCATTTTAAGTCAATCCAAAATACTTTCTAGCTTTTCCTTTAATTTTTTTTCACTTACGGGTTACTAAGGAGGGTGGTTTAGTTTCCAAATATTTGGGTGATTATCCAGATATCTTTGATACTGGTTTCTAGTTTAATTCCTTTGTGGTTAGAAACACACAATGATTTCAAACCTTTAAAGTTTATTGAAATTTGTTTCATGGCTCAGAATATGGCAAATCTTGGTGAATATTCCATGTGCATACCCCCAAAAACAAAAAAAACTACATTCTGCTGTTGCTGGGTGCACTGCTTTATAAATGTCATTTAGGTTAAAATGCGCAATAGTGTTAAATCTTTTATATCATTGCTCTATTAATGTGAGAAGATTGTTGAAAACTCCAATAGTTATTATGTATTTGTATGCTTCTCTGTATAGTTCTTTCAGTTTTTGATTAATGCATTTTAAAACTGTTATTAGATGTATACACATTTTCTTGATGCTTGTGCCTGGTATTACTACTTATTTTGAAATTTACTCTGATTTGCAGCAATATAGCCATTCCAGCTTTCTTTTGACAGTGTCTGTAAGGTATATTTCTTCCCTTCTTTTACATTTAACCTGCTGTGCTTTATTATCCAATCTGACAATGTTTTAACTAGCTCATTTGGATTTAATGTAATTATTAACATGATTTGGTTTCAATCTATGATCTTACTATTTGTCCCACTTGTTCCTTCTTTTTTTTCTTCTTTTCCTAAATTTTTTTTTTTTTTGGTACTGGGGATCAAACTCGGGTCCTTGCGCTTGTGAGGCAGGCAGCAGAATCACTGAGCTAAATCCCCGGCCCCATTCCTAAATATTTTGAATTCAGTAGTTTTGAGGGTTTGATTTTATCTCTCACTATTGGCTTATTCGCTATACCTCTCATTTTTTAGTGTTTGCTCTTAATATTTACAGTGTCAATCTTTAACTTCTAACACTATGCCATCAAATAACATTATAAGTTTAAGAAACTTAAAACAATTTATTTCCATTTCTCCTTTCCTGATCTTCGCATTACAACCATATATTTTACTTCTATGTATGTTGCAGACCCCAAAACACACTGCCATTATCTTGAAAAGTTATCTCTTAAATATATTTAAAAATGAGGAAAGACTCATTTATCCATTTATTTACCACTTCTTTTATACAGATGAAATTTCTACTTGGTATTATTTTCTTCTTCCTGAAGGAATTTCTTAAGTTTTTTTTTTTTATTGGGTGTTTTTTTTTGGAGGCAGGGTCTCACTATGTAGTTCAGGTTGGCCTCAAACTCCCAGCAATCCTCCTGCCTCAGCCTCCTTCTTGAGTGCTGGGATTACAGGCATGTACCACTGTGACATGTGCCTTAAGATTTACTTTAATTGAAGGTCTGCAGGTTATGAATTTCCTTGGGTTTTGTTTGATGAAGGCCATTATTCTAACTTCATTTTTAAAAAATTCATTTTTGAAAGTTATCTTAAAACCAGGATGGTGGCACATGCTTGTAATCCCAGATGTAATCCCAGTATCCTGAGGCAGGAAGTTTGCAAGTTCAAGGCCAGCCTGAGCAACTTAGTGAGATGTCTTAAAAAAAAAAAAAAAAAAGGGCTGGGGATTTAGCTCATGGCACTGCACCTGCCTTACAAGTACAAGGTCCTGAGTTTGATCCTCAGTACTGGAAAACAAACAAACAAAGGGCTCAGGATGTGGCTCAGTGTTAAGCACTTGCCTCGCCACGTGCCAGCCCCTGGGTTTAATCCCCAGTACTGCAAAAATGTATTCACTATTTAGGTCTGTTTTTCTTTTTGGAATATTTTAAAGATATTGGCTCAGCAGTTTTCCAAGCCAACAAGCTACTTAGATTCTGACAAAAAGACTATTGTTCTTATTTTGTATATAAAAAAATCTCCATATATATATATATGTATACACACACACACAGATATACTTGTACATACATACATGGGTGAGATTGTTGAGATGGGGTCTCACTAAGTAGTTCAGGCTGGCTTTGAACTTGCAGTGATATTCCTGCCTCAGCCTTCCAAGTGCTGGGATTACAGGCATGCACCACCATCCCCGGCTCTCCTCCAGATATTTAAAAGATTTTTCTTCATTATTAACTTTCAGCAACTTGAGTATAATGTATCTTGGTGTGTTTTTCTTTGATGTTTATTTTGCTTGTGGTTTAGTGGACTTTCTGTATCTATGGGTTTACAGTTTTCATCAACCTAAACAGTTTTTGCTCATTATTTCTTCAGATATTTTTTTCTGCACCTCATCCTCTTTAGAGGTCAAATCATAATATTACAATTTGCTCCTTTTTTGTTCCAGTCTTTTTCATTTGGGTTTCATTTTGGATTCTTTCCACTGTTTTTCATTCATCCTTTTTTCTATGATTTCTAAGGAATTATTTATTTTAAGCACTATTCTTTTCATTTCTGGTACTTTACTTTTTTATTCCAAGAAACTCCATTCAAGTCATTTATTTTCTTTCCAGTATCAGGGATGGAACCCAAGACCTCACACATGTTAGGCAAATGCTGTAGCACTTAGCTGCTTCTTAACCTTTGTGTTGTTTTTAAAAAATATTTTTATACAGTGTTATGGTTTAAATATAAAGTGTCTCCTAAAGACTCAGGTACAAGGACTTGATCCCCCATGCAGCAATGTTCAGAAGTGTGCCCTAAAAGGATGACTGGATCAGGAGGACTTTAACTTCATCAGTGGATAACATCACTGATAAGATCATTTTGATGGCATTATTGAGAGATGATGAAAAAAGGTGAGAGTCTAGCTGAAGGGAGTAGATCATGAAGATGTGACTCTGAAGCTCAATCTAGTCCCTAGCCCCTTCCTCCTTGGCTCTCATTCCTTCTCTACTTCCTCAATGCCATGAGATAAACAGCTTTCCTCCTCTATGCTCTTCTGCCATGATGTTTCTGCCTCACTACAAGACTAAAAGCAATGGAGCCAGCTGACCACGGACTGAAACTTCTGAAACCATGAGCCAAAATAAATCTTTCTTCCCTTTAAGTTGACGTCACAGGTATTCTGTTATAGCAACAGAAAACTAATATAGAGAGGGTCTCACTAAGTTGTGTAGGCTGGCCTCAAACTTTCTCCTGACTCAGCCTCCCAAGTAGGGATTATAAGTGAGAACTACCATACTTGGCTACATTTAGGTATCTTTAAACTACCTTCTATTTCTCTAATTCTATTCATCCTTCCTTTGACATTCTTAAACATACATGCACACCTATACACCTATACCCTATACATATACACCACCACCATGACCCCCCCCCCCCAGCTGGTGGTACTGGGGATAGAACACAGGGCCTTTGCACTGAGCTTCATCCCCCTTTTTAAATTTTGAGACAGGGTCTTGATAAGTCACAAAGCTGCCAAGGCTGGACCTAAACTTGAGATGCTGCTGCCTTAGCCTCCCAAAGTACTAGAGTGCTAGGACTATAGGCTTGTACTACCACACCTGACGATACCCCCGCCGCGCACACACACACACATTCAGGGCCTTGTGTATGCTAGGCAAGTGGTCTACCACTTAGCTACATCCCCAGGTCTTCTTGAATATATTTTTAAATATTTAAAATGTAAAACAATTCTTTTACAATTTTTGCTAATTTCATCATCTTCTGTGTTCTGTTTCATCATTTCTGTTCTGGCCTGCTTCTTCTGTTCACTGAGTTTTCTCCTGATAATTGCTCAAGATTTCTGCATGCCTAATTTTTTATTAGATGACAGACATTATAACTTTATACTATAGAGTAATGAATTTCATTGTGTTCCTTTAAAGAGGGTTAGTCTTTGTTTTGACATGCAATTTTTACTTATAGATCAGTCTAATCCTTTCAAAACTTGTTTTTAATGTTGGCTGAGGTGCTGTATTCTAGGACTAATTTAGCTCCAACAGAAGGACATCCCATTTTTGAGGACATTACCCAATACTTTGTGTATTACTTTGGCCTAGAGGAACATGAACTACTCCTAGCCCTATGTTCCAAGAATCATTCAGTGTTGGGAGTTCTTTCCTTGGACATGTACAATATATATATTTGACCAAGGACTCAAGAGGACCTCTCCAAATACTCCCGCAGCTCTCCTTCTGAGCAGCTTCCTCTTTTCTGGTACCCTGTCCAATAATTTCTAGTCACATCAGGTTCTCCAAACTGTGATTTCCGATTCTTCAGCAAATGTACCAGGTTCTATTTGGTTTCTCTCTCTAAGCAGTGAACTAAAGATCACTTCAATGTTATTCTTCTTTCAAGGATTACAGCCCTACACTGCTTCTTGTTCAGTATCTGGAAACAGTTGTTAGGTAGATGCAGAAGTACCCTGTTTCCTTTTTTTATTTTTATAAATGTAGAATTTTCTTTTTCCCATTTTACATAAGCTAAGTCAGAACAAGTCATTCTTACCTTTGTAGATTTTTCTAATGGTTGGTCATACTGTGCTTGCTGCATAACATCACTGACTATCATTTTAGCAATCCTCCAAGCCAGCTCTTCTTGGGCCTAAAGGAAGTAATTCAAACTGTTGATAATAGTTATTCATTAGAAGATCAAGGTGCATATATAATCAGAGCTCTAAACACAAATGTATATGCTTATCATTTGGACAAGAGGTTCTTTCCATGTATGAAAGAATCTGAACCACCCTCTCGCTATGATATATTAACATGTTATTTACTGTTTCCCAGGGTTAACTACTAGGGTCTATTACTAGTAGCAGTAATGACCACTTTCATGTTAGATGGTCAAAAAAATGTAACACTTTTCTTTTTCTACTCCCAACTCTCAACAAAATTAACTATCCAAAAAGCAAGCCCCCACTTCTAAAAGTAAAACAAGAGTAGGGAAGGAAACATTTGAACTTTTATTTTTGCACTGATGACTGATGCTTGTTGGTTGATGGAAACTTGAATGCCTAGATACCGTTTAGCACACATAGTCTCTGAAGATACATTCACTGTCACCACCAGGCAAACTGTTAGATACTAAGAGCCCTCCTTTTCTTGTTACAACCTGGATAAAGAAGCACTGATTTCTCTTGATGCTTAAACATGGGAATTAAAAGAACAAAGAAAACTTGAAAACCTAGTAGCACTTACAAGCAAAGCTGGGACTTATTAGCAATAATCTCCTTATACTAAAAATACAACTTACCTCATCAGTATTTCCTTGCACCCACTTCTTCATAGCTTGTGAGAACATAGATCCTAGGAAAAAGAGCCAAAATTGAATGTAGATTTCATACAGTTTTATATTTTAAAATGCTCTTAAACGCTTTTAGATATGGATATTTTTTTCTAGCGTGATCCCGTCCAAAACAGGAATGAATGAAATATATATATATGTAATTGAAATATTTTATATATATATTTAATGCTGGGGATAGGATCTTTTTTCTTAAATAAAATAAATACTGTCCACAGTCTTACCATCCCAATAATCTCTAATGAATCAAATATTAGTGTTAATTTTTTTTTTTTTTGGTGGTAGTAGTGGTGCCAGGAATCAAACCCAGGGCCACACATGCCAGGCAAGGACTCTACCACTGAAATTCTAATGAAATTCTTAAAGATTAATTAATTTAATCAACAGATGTTTACTGAATGCCTACCATGTGCTGGGAATACAGTAATTTTAGAATTGGGGAACGGAGTATTGAGTATGACACATAAAATCCTTGCTCTCACAAAGTAATAGTCTAGTTATAAAAGTATAATAGAACCTGGGCATGATGGCACACACATCTAATCCCATCAGTCAGGAGGCTAAAGCAGGAGGATCACAGAGTTTAATGCCAGCTTAGGCTGCAAAGTAAGTTTGAGGCCAGCCTGGGCTACAGGACAAGACTCTGTCTCAAAAGACAAAATAAAACAAAAAAGGTATACAAATAAATGAATAATAGGAGCCAGGGATATAGCTCAGTGGTGCTGCACCTGCCTGGCAAGCACAAGGTCCTGAGTTCAATCCTCAGTACTGAAAAAAGAAAAAAAAAAAAAAAGAATAATTTCAGATAGTGAGTAAGAAAACAAAGATGTGGTGTGTCGGTGGCACAGATGATTTTGGAGGTAATAGTGAAATGCGGAGGAGCAGCCAGTGATGACAGGAGAAAAGCAACTGTAGAGGTCCTAAAAGGGAAGAAACCCCAGAAAAAGGATAAAGAATAGTCCAATTAGAGTTTAATCTGTGATAGGACGAGTAGTTCAAGGTAAGGTTATAGGGGGCATTACAGGTCACAGCAAAGAGAATAGCTTTTTATTTCAAGTATAACAGGAAGCCATAGGACAAAGGGATGGGATGGATGATAAAGCAGTAGAGTATGCAAAAGGTAAGAAAATTTAAAAGTAGAGGAAAAGATTACAATGAAAAGTAAAAGATACCTACTACCTCTTCTGATTCCTAAAGTAACCACTGTTAAAACATGAGCAATAGCACTCATGATGTCTTCTAATAAAAAATGTATAACTTAAATCATTAAGACTTTAGGTATAAATTCCAATTTATAAGAATTTCTGGGGAGAGATCAATAAGCTAAATAATACAATTAGGAAAATCCATAAGATTGAACAATTTTGCAGGGTAAATAGCTGTATGTATTTCACAAGTCAAAGTCAGAGTAAAACAGATGGAAGCTATATCCTCTTGTTTATATCTTTGGAATCTAGCACAGTTCCTGGCACACAGAAATCATTTACATGCCTTCAGAGCAATCTCTATGCTCCTATATTACACAAAGATACTTAAGAGAGAGATTTGGAAAACTAAAGGAAGCTCCAAAATAAATCGATGTGTTCAACCAAATTGCAGAAATTCCTATTCATCACATTATGTAGCCATGTCTCAAATCAATAATGTAAGTAACTTGATGGATGGGCTTGGCAACATAGATATAATCCTGTTGCCTTTACCTTGAAATATAATGGATATCTGTTTTTCAACTACTAAACTAATCCACAACCACGATTATCTATTAGACTCTGACAAGAATGTTCTGTTTCTCTGTTCTCTTAAATCTTTATATTCTATTTCCAAATAGCTGCCAAATCAATCTTTTAACATATAAGTCACATTACATCGTTCCCTGCCATAACCTCCAAAGTGTCCCCAACACTTTCCAGTCCTTGTCATGGTCTCTCACTCACCTTCTATCACTCAACACTCTGCCCACTCCACTCTAGCCACATTGGTCTTGTCCATTGACCATGCTTTACTCTCTAGATCAGGGCCCTATTCCTTCAGCCAGTAACAGCATTCTTCCAGATAATGCCTCAGCTTTCTCCCTTGTTGTAGGCAGGTCTGTACTCAAAATACTTCCTTCTCAGTGAAGCCTCTCTTGATGGCCACCTTTTAAATACCACTCCCCATTGCTCTGCCAATTTATTTCACCTTTTATATTCATACACAAATATACAATCACACATACATCAGCTGTGTCTGGTCACAAAGAATGAACTTGTCAAAAAAGATTAGAAGGAGCTGGGGATGTAGCTCAGTCAGTGGTAGAGCTCTTACCTAACATTTACAAGTCCCAGGTTTGAACCTCAGCACTGCAAAAATGGGGGAGTATGGGGAGGTAGGAAACACATCAAACCTATGGTGGGGAGATTCAACTCCAACTTAGACTTGACCAAACTGCTCTTGTGATAATTAAACAAGGATTCGAATTTCAACTATTAATATTTTCCATGTATTTCATAATAACTTTCAGTAATTTTGGAAAAATTTAATAAAGGATCACAAGATAAACCTGACGTCTAACCTGGATTGGGTATTCAGCCATTAAAGAAACAGGTAAACAGTACTACTGTTATCCTACTGTGCTTTCTGTTTGGATAAGGCAAGCTCGGCAGAAATTTTTCATTCAGAGATTTTACAGAGATGAGATTACATGAAGCTCTTGTACTCACTTGTGACTATAAATCAAGGTGAAAGATATTGTGGTTATAACCAGTTCAAACCTTAAATGGTCTTTCCTTTCAGTCAGTGACTGATGTGAGCCAAGGCTTAATATGAACACATCACTTCTCGGCCTTTTAGCTAAGAACAAGTGAACTATAAAAACACCACAAACCTTTTGATTTCTTTACATCAGGTTCAGGCTCAGATTCTCGGATGAACTGCCCCAAGTCACTGACTCTTCCAAATGTCATCTTTCTAAACAAAGAGAAAAAGAAAGATACTAATTCTAACAATCAAAATCAATTTTTAAGCATCTCATCTAAATCTAGAAAGCCAAAAACATAATTTATGGCTATTCCATGTTATTCAAAATAAAGCCCATTTGAAATAGAACCTTCCTCCATAGGAAAAAAAATAATCTAATCATATTGAAAACCCTCTTTCATGGTACTGATGGGATTTGGGTTGGGCACTGGGTGGGGTAATTAAGTCTACACAAATTTACATGACATCTATGGCTAAAAGAAGTAATTTTATGATTTGTCCGTAATAATTGTCAGCAAGTGACATATCCTATGTGTCACGGTCTTTATGCTCCAGGCTAAAAGAACAACCAATTTAATTCTGAAATACAAAGAATAATTTCATTTGTTTTCCGAGTATTAGTATGTAGCCCACATAAAATGCTGGCATCTTTTTACTTTATACTTATTTTAAGATCAAGACTTTAAAACAGCTAATATGTAAATCAAATGAAATGTACAAAAGATAGCCTGGAACATACTATACTACATACACATGACACTCATCAACTTGGCATTTGGTGGTGGAATGCCGATGGTTTATGGAGTGCTTACTAGAAATCAGGCAACAGGGCTGGGGATTTAGCTCAGTGGTCCTATGCCTGTCTCTCAAGCTCAAGGACCTGAGTTCAATCACCAGTACGACCCCTCCCCCTACAAAAAGGAAAAAGGAATCAGGCAACATTGTAAGTGCTTTCCATGCATTAATTCCTTCAACAACCCAATGCAGTAGTAATATTATTTCAATGTCTTTTTTTTTTTTTATTTCATAGATGGAAAAACAGAAAACAAGAGGTTAAGCAGCTTGTCAATAAGTAGCAGAGCCAAACTCAAGAAGTCATTCTAAGGCCGGGGATTTAGCTCAGTGGTTCTGCCACCTGCCTCGCAAGCGCAAGGTTCGAAGTTTGATCCCCAGTAACCAAAAAAAAAAAAAGAAGTCATTCCAGAGCCTTCACTTTAATACCATGTAACACGCACACTGTATGTGAAAGTGCTTGGCATATTAAGAAATGAGAAAACATTTGAAATTTATTAAAAGTTTAAAAAGCTGCTAAATTCTTTACACTTGTAAAAATTCTAGACATGAGCTAAACTTACCCTGCATATGTCCGTTGATATAAAGATTCTGGATCCAGACTTGCAGCATCCACAATTATAGCTTCATCAAAATTTTTCAAAATTTTAATACTGGCCTTTTTCACACTGGACTATAACAGAAATTATAAAATTAGTAGTATAGCCAGGGATTTAGCTCAGTGGTGCCGATGCCTGCCTTGCAAGCACAAGGTCCTGAGTTTGATCCCCGGTATCAAAACAAAACAAAACAAAAACAAACAAATAAACAAAAAAATTAGTAGTACATTACCCAGAAAACAAATCAGTCCTGGGTCTGCAATATGACAGACTTGTACATATTTTCTTCAGTTGTGAGATATGCGTAATTTTCAGCCAAGACCTTCACTACTGAGAAGGTTAATAGCAGTAAAATGTTTTATTTTTTTAATTTTTTGAGACAGGGTCAGGCTGGCCTTAAATTCATTATGTAGCCAGGGCTAGCCTCGAACTTGCAGAAATCCTCCTGCCTCAACCTCCCAAGTGCTGGGATTACAGGTATGTATCACCACACCGGGCATGAAATACACCTTCAAACAACTACAGGAGAAAAGCACAAGACCAAAATGTGTAACCTATGTATTTATATGCCAAATCTGTTTTCTAAATGACCTAAGTTCTAACAAATGTTCTGTCCTCATAAAGCATTCTTTCCTGGTCCAAATTCTTATCCATCCCAGCATATATATCTTGGCTAACAAAAGTAAAGCCCAACTTTTACAGGTTAAACACGAATGTCTTAGATTCTCAAGTGAGGTTGTGTGACAAGAGAAGCTAAACAACCCTTTGTAAAGTAACCTGCTAGCTAAGTACAGTTAAGTTCCCCTCTACCATTCTACCTCCTACTCCCCACCCTACAAAAAAATCAAATAAGAATTGGTATTTTTTAGAAATACAGAGCTATGTGTTGACCCAAGAATTTTACTTCTAGAAATTCAATTACAGACTGACTCACATTTATACAAAAAAATGACATATAACAAAATTATCTACCACAGCACTGTTTAAAATAGCAAAAGGGAAAAACAAGCCTAAGGCCTGTAACTTAGGGATACAGTAAATAAACAAAATAATTGAACATTTATAGAACATTTTAGCTAAACTGAAAAGAAAGCACCAACAGAATAAATAGGAAGTACATCCCAATTAACTGTAGGAGACCACTGTTACTCAGGCACCAAAGCCAGATAAGGGAAGAAAATAAAGTATCTTTTATGTAGAATAAGTATTATATGATGGGTACAGACAAAATCTTCAAGAAAACTGAATCTGGCAGCATGACGAAAAGATCACAAACTACGGCAAAGTGGAATCTATCTTAGGAATTCAAGGTTGGCTTAACATCTGAAAATCAATTAATGTAATACAACATATCAATGGAGTAAAATAAAAAAACTCTATATAATCATCTCAACTGATACAGAAAGAACATTTGATAAAATATAATACCCCTTTGTGATTAAAAATTTATAAAAGTTAAGATTGGTGGGGTACTTCCTCAACTAGATAAACAACATTTATAAAAATTTAAAAATTGCCAGGGATTTAGTTCAGTGGTGCCGCTGCCTGCCTCACAAGCACAAGGTCCTGAGTTCAATCCCCAGTACCAAAAAAAATTAAGTAAAAATTAAAAAGAAACTCTTATCTAACAAGTTAAATGGTGAAAAAGTGAAAGCTTTCCTTGCGAGGTCAGGAATGAGATATAGATGCCTGTCTTTTGCCACTTTTACTCCACATTTTACTGTACTAGAGGTTCCTCTGAGAGCACATAGGCAAGAAAAAGAAATAAAAGGCCTCCAAAATGGACAAGGAAAAAACAAACTATGTGTAAATAACATTATCTTACATATAGAAAACTGTAAAGAATCCATAAGAAAACTAACAAATTCTACATTTCTAACAAATTTAACAAAGTTGAAAGTACAAAATCAATAAACAAAAATAATTATTTATATATATTACTAATGAACAATCCAAAAATGAAATTAAGAAAACAATTCCACTGATAATCATATCAAAAGGGAAAAATTAGCTGTGCATGTTGGCTCACACCTGTAATCCTAGTAACAAGGGAGGCTGAGGCAGGAGGATCAAAAGTTCAAGTCCTACATGGGCAAATTAGCAAGATACTATCTCAAAATAAAAATTAAAACGAGCTGGTAAAAATGTAGCTGAGTGTTATAGTGCTCCTGGGTGTGATCCCCAGCACTGAAGTAAGCACTGAAGTAAGATATTAAGACAGTAAGATAGATAGATAGACAGACAGACAGACAGTCAGAGATAGTGTAGGACACTTGCCTTAGCATGACTGAGACCCTGGGTTCAATCCCCAGTACTGCCAAAAAAGAAAAACTTACAAATAAATGATCCAAGGAGATATGAAACATATATTGAAAACTATGCTAAAAGAAATTAAAGATGACATAAACAGAAACATCCTGTGTTCATGGACTAGAAATTTTAGTACTGTTTTAAAATAGCAATATCTCTAAGGCAATCTACATAGTCCATAAAATCCTAATCAAAATGGAAAAGCTGATCCTAAAGTTGATATGGAATGTAAGAAACTGAGGATAAAACAATATCGAATATAAAAAAACAAAGTTGTTATATATACACACTTTGTAATTTCAAAACTTACCTCAAAGATATTGTACTTAAAATAAGGTGGTACTGGCATAGGAAGAGACTCTGAATAATGGAGTAGAACTGAGTGTTCAGAAATAAACATGTAGAAACATACATGGTGAGCTGATTTTTTTTTTTTCTCGGTGCTGGGGATACAAATCAGGAACTTATGCTTGCCAGTCAGGTACTGGTGCCACTGAGCTACATCCTCTGCCCAGTGAGCTGATTTTTAACACAGTTGCAAAGACCATTCAATGGTCTAAGAGTAGTTTTTTTTTTTGTTGGTGGTACTAGGGATTGAACCCAGGCCCTTTGCACTGAACTATATACCCAGCCCTATTTTTTATTTTTAAATTTTTTTTTAAAGATAATGTCTTGCTTTCTGACTGCAGTGTCTGAACCAGTCTGTGGATGACAGCCGCAGAGCTGCATCTGTTCAATTTCCTTCAGCTGTCTAATAAACACCGCCGGTGCCAGAAAAAAAAAAAAGATAATGTCTTGATAACTCACCCAGGTTAGGCTTGAACTTGCCTCCTACTTCAGCCTCCTAGAAATCTGGGACTGATTATAGGGCTATACCACCATGCTCAACTGTCAGAACAGATTTTTAAATAAATATTCCTAGAACAACAGGACATCCATATGAAAAAGAATGAAGTTGGACTTCAACCTTATACCATGTACAAAACTAACTCAAAATGAATTAAAGATCTGAAACTCTTAGAAGAAAACAGGAATTTGTAGATCTTCATTACATTAGATTTTGCAATCGTTTTTAGACATAACACCCAAAGCACATGAAACAAAAATAAAGTACTGTACATAAACTGGACTTCTTCAAAAATGTAAAATTTTTAGCTTCAAAAGACAAAAGAAAGTAAAAAGATAACCTACAGAACTAGAAAAACCATTTGTAAATCATATCTGATAGGAGATTTATATCTAGGATATATAAAAAATTCCTGCAACTTGTAATAAAAATAACCCAATTTAAAAATAGGCAAAAGATCTAAACATTTTCTCCAAAGACAGAAAAAAAACTCAGTAAATACAGAGATGCTCAACATTATCAGTCATCAGGGAAATGCAAATAAAAACCACAATGAGCTACAACTTTATACTCACTAATGACCATGAACAAAAAGACAAATACAAGAAGTTTCACTAAAATGTGCATAAGCTGGAGACCTTATACATTGCTGATGAGATTGCAAAATGGTGCAGCCCCTTTGGAAAATAGTCTAGCAATTACCAAAAAGAGAGTTAGTATATGTTTCTATTTATAAAAATATTTTAGTATACTATTTTTAGTATAGTATATGTTTCTATTTATAAAACTAGGCAAATCTCTATAGAGATAGAGACAAAAAGTAGATGAATGGTTGCCTATGACTGGAGAAATAAGGGATTTGGAATTTAATAGTTTCTTTTGAGGATGAAAAAATGTTCTAAAATTGCTTGTGGAGACACATGCACAACTCTGGAGTATACTAAAAACCACTGAGCAGGGGATTTAGCTCAGTGGCACAGCATCTGCCTGGCAAGTGTGAGGTCCAGAGTTCGATACCAAGTACCAAAAAACAAAAACAAAAAACCCAAACAATAATGCCAATGTGAATTATCACACTGAAGTTATACAATAAAAAAGAATACACAGCATGATTTCATTGATAAAATGACAAGAACAATTAATGCTAATCAATGCTCTCAAGTCATGATATGCTTGGAAAGAGGCTCTAGAGGGCTTCTGGATGACAATGTTCTGCTTCTTGATTTAGGTGCATGGATTTTTTTCTTGATTTTAGATGGATGTTTGCGAAAATTCTTCAAGATATATAATCATGTTGGTTTTTTTTTTTGGTACTGGGGATCGAACTTGGGTCCTTGCACTTGCGAGGCAGGCATCGGCACCACTGAGCTAAATCTCCAGCCCTATATGTGCTTTTTAATGTATGTTATGCTTCAATGAAATAAATTTTATGGGGCTTGCATGTATAGCTCAGTAGTAAAGCATGTGCTTAGCATGTGCAAAGTCTTGGGTTCAGTTCCCAGTAGCAAAAAATGCATACATACATTTATTTTATGGCCAGCACCCAGACCTAAATAAAAATAAGCCATTCTAATTTATCTCAAAAAATAAAGTGATAACCATACTCAGCAGGTCATGAGTAAACTTAACAGGGGAAAAATATACTCAAGAAAGCCTTGTGGACCTCAATAAAATAGTACTATCTGATAAATTAAGAAATCTTGGGAGGCTGAGCCAAGTTTGAGCCCAGTCTGGGCAATTAGCAATTTATCAAGAACCTGTCTCAAAATAAATAATTTTAAAAGGTTGGGGATGCAGCTTAGTGCTAAAGCCCTGGATTCAATCCTCAGTACAAGAAAAAATAAAGAAGGGAAGGAGAAAAGTAGAAAAAGAAAGAGAAGGAAGGAGGGAGGAAGGGAGGGACAAGGGGAGGGGAGGGGAGAAAGAGGGGAAGGGAGGAGAAGGTAGGAGAAGGCAGGGGAAAGCAGGGAAGGGAGGGGAGGAGAAGAGAAGAGAAGGGAAGAGGAGAGAAGGAAGAGAGACAAGAAAGGAAGAAGGAAGGAATGAGAAAAAAAGGAAGAATAAATTAATTAAAGGCCCAGTATCAAAACTTCAAAGTGTTATTTGTCAACAGCGACAAGAAAATTAATAAACCATCTTATTAAGCTTATCATGAAGAACACTAGACAGGGAATATTTCTGGCTCTACCACTTTCTATATAATTTTCCTTTCTTTTTTTTTGTGGTGCTGAGGACTGAATCCAGAGCCTCACATGTAGGTTGGCACTGCTCTATACTTCTCATTCCCAAAATCAGTTAACTCCTTAATGCCTCCTTCACATTTCCTATCTTGAGAATATATCACTTCATGTGATTTGGGGAGAATCACACAAGGTTTGATATATGGTAACAGTTTAAAAACAATTTTAAGGCAGTGTACAATGTAGCCTTCTAGTTTAAAATAAACCCAAAAAATCCTGATTAAAATACAATATTAAGAAACCTAAGACCTGAACATTGGTGGGTGACACATGCCTGAAATTCCAGCTACTTGGCAGGCTAAGAGAGGAGGATCTAGAATTTGAGGTCAGCCTGGGCAACTTAGTAAGACCTTATCTTTATAAAAAAATTTTTTAAGGAAAAAAGAAACTTCAGAGATCACTCAATTACTCTACTTTTTAAAAAGCATCCTAAATTTAGCTATTAAATTTTCTCACACTGTACTGGTATGATGGCACACATCTTTAATCCCAGCACTCAGGAGACTGAGACAGAAGGATCACCATGAGTTCAAGGCCAGCCTGGCTTACATAAGTGAGACCCTGACTCAAAAAACCAAAATCAAAGAAAAAAAATTCTCAAATAACTACACAGAGTTCTTCAGAAGTTACAAATGTATTTAATAACATTTGACCACTAAGAACAGCCACTGTGTCAGAGTAATGGGCTGAATAAAACAGCATATTTTACAAGACAGTACAGTGGTTATCCACCAAAAATATTTTTATCAGAATACATAGTAAGTAGTGTAATTTTATTTCTCTTCTGTCTATAATTTAAAATTCAAAAATCAGATCTATTACTGGTATTTCAAGGAAAGGATTTGTACGCTTTCTTCAAAATGGTAGATTGCAAATCAGCGAGTACCTGAGAAGTGGCACTGTCAGAACCACCGGGTTGAGACTCATCAGGAAGGCTAACAGAGCCATGAGCAGTCAGTGAAACACTCCCTCCCAGAAATTCATCTCCTCGAACAGAATGGATGAGATCATTCAAATACTTATAATAAAGATTACTGGACAAAAAGCCAGGCAGAAAGACCTGAAAGAGAAAAAGCATTATTTTAAAGTTAAAAATCCCATGCATCTAAATCTGTTTTTTAAATAAATAAATTTTACCAGTTAACACGAAATGTTTGTACTTCTCATTACACTCTGTTATTATTCCTTTGTATACATTTTACACTATAAGTGGAATTACAATATACACAATGTTGTTGAGTTTCCCCCCAATACAATAGTCATGGAAATTATATAGACTTGATATTAATACTCTCTGTGAGCTAAACATATTCCACAGTAGATATAATTTGAAACTAGATTTTTCTGGTATGTGACAAATAGTAAAGTCTTTGTGAATATATTGATTTTTGCTTCTGAACTGATTTCCTAAAGACAAATTAGCAGGAGTGTGATTGCTGTGTTAATTAATATACAAAGCCAATTTAGCCTTCAAAAGGATGTGAACAATTTGTTTCACTAGCAATATTGGACATATCAAAGTTTGTTTCCACACAAGCTTTCCAAAACTGGGTTATTTTTCCTTAAATCATTGTTAAATAGATGTCAAATGGTACCTAAATGATTTTATTTGCATTTAATAAAATTTTTTTTTGTACCAGGGATCAAACTCAGGACCTTGCGCTTGAGAGAATAACTTTTAATAATACTGAACAAGTTCCCATGTTTATTATTTTATTATTTGTTTCCCCTGCCCCCAGTACTGGGAATTGAACTCAGGGCTTTCACACAGTGTTATGTCCCAGCCCTTTTTAAAATTTTTTATTTTGAGACAGGGTCTAAGTTGCCTAAGGACTCAAACTTGTGATCCTCCTTGCCTCAGCCTTCCAAAGTGCTGTAATTACAGCCATGCACCACCATGGCCACCTTAGTATTTGCATTTTTTTTTTTTTTTGGTACCGGGGATCGAACTCAGGTCCTTGTGCTTGCACAGCAGGCGGCAAAACCACTGAGCCAAATCCCCAGTCCTTATTTGCATTTTTTATTACAAAGCTTTCTTTCACAGCACTGAGCACACTGTACATATTTATGTCTGTACTCAATATGTACCTTCTTTATAGAATAAGCTCCAAAATGGAAGAAATCACATTTCTTCTTACCACTATAACAAGAATAATTAGCACAGAAATACTCAAAAGTGTTTTGTTATACAAATCATGTCTTCACTTCCATTTCCCATTTATCTTATAGGGTCCTGCTAGTGGTCATAAAAATTAGTGCAAGTTCCTTACTTACAAACATTGAGTAAGAACTGTTTTTATATTTTACTTTTTTCTGTATGTTAATTTCATTACCCAGAAAGTTTAAATTCTTTATATGCTACAGTTCTGGACTTTTTCTTTAAAACAGAAAAAATATTTTATTTTATATGTTTATTTTGAGACAGTGTCTGACTTATGTCACTTAGACTGATCTCTAATTTGCAATCTTGCCTCAGTCTCCCTGGATGCCTGTAAAACAGGCCTATACAACCATATCCAGCAGAAAAATTTTAATCATATAAAAGACTATTATTCCTGGGTAATAGCTAATCTTCCCTTCAGTTAATGATTGGGTTTATTTTTGTTTGTTTGTTTTTTGGTACTGGGGATAGAACTCGGGACCTTGAGGTTGCGTGGTAGGTGCTGAAACCACTGAGCTAAATCCTCAGCCCCCAATTATTGGGTTTATAAGAATACTTTTTAAAATGGAGTATTTCTGTATACTGTTAAGTAAAAGCTCTTAACATTTTTCCATCTGAAAACACATGACAGGTATTAGCAACCTAACCTCACGGGCTTATCCTGGGGTCTGTGCAGTTCCTGGCAAAATGTGCTCTAGTTCATCAAAGAACAAATCATTCACAAATTTTAAGTTTAATATTATTAATAAGCTATTAATGATACCTTTTAAGTGAGCATGATACATAAAACTAGTGTTTCAACCTTGTGGATCTTTCTTAAGATAAATTTGCCCTATACTATTATTTAACTATCTGAAAAGATATAGTAACTATTTAACACTTTAATGGTTACCATGTGTTGGGCACTATGGTAGTAAGCATTTTACATACATTACCTCATTTTAATCTTCAAACTAACTTTGATATCACTCCTACTTTACAAATAAGGAAAATGGCATTAAAGAATTTCAGTAACTGCCTGGGGTCACTCAGCCTATAAAGGTGAAATTAATCCATACCAAGCCAGACTCAAAGTCTCTGCTCTTAATCACTATGCTGCACTGCTTCAATTTTCCACTGTTGTGTTATGTTTTGGTTATATTGTCTGGGCTTCAACAGTAAAACTTCTTGTAGTTTAAAACTTTTGAAGATCTTGATTACCTTCTCCATGGTTGTCCAGGCCTGACGTAATGGAGTTGTAAAACAATTAGGGAGTGGCCCACCTTCCCTGCAGATATTAGATTCAATTTCTAATCGTACAACATCATCAAATCCAAGAGGATGTGTGGCTTGGAGGGAGAAGTATCTATGGAAGAAAAAGAGCCAAAGTAAACTCAAATTACATGGCAAGTATAAGCAATTTTTGGCACCTACACTAAGAGACTATTATTATATGGAACTATATAGTTGATTCAGCTGCAGACCTAGAACCACAGAGCTGTTATAACCTTTATTTACTCCTCCTTCTCAAAGTTATCTGGGCAATCTGCTATCTTCCTCTGTGCCTTTCAACAATCCTTAGTTCCTCCTCTGCCAACTCTTCTGATGTTTAAGAGCTAAGATTCAGGATACAACCAAGGCAAAGAAATCAATCACACACATTTAATAGGCACCTATTCTATGTTCAGGACTTAGCAGATAGAAATGAATTCATAAGAAAGTAAGATATGGGCATGTCCTCTGAAAACACAGGAGAAAGAAATTGCATCCTGTTCACAGGATACAATGAAAAGGAAAGGAATAATTAATGCTAGCTCAACAATTTCTAACTTGATAAGATCTAAAACAGTGTTTTGGTAAGCTGATTATGAAGCAGATACACAAAAAACATAAAAGTAGGAACACAAGTTCCCTTCCAAGCACTAACAGCTTCTATCTCCCATGTATGACAGAAGAATAGACAGGTGCATGATTGTGACAATGTATGATGTAAACAACAAACAAATACAGAGTTATAAAGACAAAGCTGACAGGATGAATTTGGCAAAGTGACAGTGCTAGTGGGATGTCATACAGTCATCTTCAATTAAGAACAGCTCCCAGTGGGCAGGGGATTTAGCTGAGTGGTTCTGCCGCCTGCCTCGCAAATGTTTTGGGACCAAAAACAAGGTCCCAAGTTAGATCCCCCATACCAAAAACCCCAAAAAACAAAAAACAGCTCCCAAGGTGAATAATGGGATCCAGTGAGAAACAGGGTCTCTGCTCTGTGTAGTTACTGAGGTCCACCCAGGAACTTACTAGTGCTAGTACCACTGTTCCAGTACAGAGAAAATCCTTTTCTACTTAGCATTTTCATAACAAAAAGTAAGTCTCCTGTGTTGCAATGAATAAATTGGTAAATACTCCTCCATGATAAAAATGTTCAGGCACTCCATTGTTTCTAAATGTAAACCCTTGCTATTTCAATACCCATTTAACAAAGTTTCTTATATAATATCTTCCACAGATGTATTATACTAGAATAAACTTTAGAGAGATTAAGAATTGTACTCCAATCCAAGTTCTGTCACTTACTTGTCCTATGACTTTGAGAAAAATCATTATCTCTTTAATGTCCTGGTTTCCTTATTTTCAAAAATGGGAGAATCAGACTGAATCCCTAAACTGCTCATTCATCAGAATTACAAGGAATATTGTCTAAAAATAAAGATTCCTGATGCACACTTCAAACCTGTTGAATCAGAATCTCTTGGAGAGGACTAGAAACCTACTTGTTAACAAGCTCCCAAGTGACTTGCACAGGCAGACCCATGTAAGCCTGCAGACTGTTGAGGAACCCCTGGCTTAGATGTTCTTGGCTCTCTTCCAACCTTAACATCCCCTGGAGTTCTCTGTATCCTCAAGTTACCCATTAGTGCTTGCTTGTAGATACTAATAAGAAAATTTAAACAAAAGGAACACTACCAAAACAGGTTATGAAGTAGGAACACTACCACGAGTCTTATCACTTGCCGGAGCAGATGTTTCCAATTCTGTTCACTCGCAAGATGATTCCAATCTCTCATTTTCCGTGAAAACTAATGAGAAACTGACTATGGATATAGCTCAGGGAGTAGAGTACATGCTTAGTATCAGTGAGACTCTGTCTTCAAGTCCCAACACCAAAAAAGAAAAAAAAAAATTTATTTAGTAATGTGGCTGAGCAGATGTGTACCAGAAAGTATGATATATCCAAATAAAAATATTCAAGGCCCTTTGCAATCTATTCCAATCAGTCAGGCTCCTCTTATATTCTTCATCCCTTAGATTATCCAAACTCAAGTTTCATTTTGTTTCTTTTCTTTTCCCTTGATTGAAACCCAGGGACTTGGGAATACTAAACACAGGCTTTATCACTGATTATACTCTCCTCTCAAACTCGTTTCTTGAAAGTGTCACCTGCCCCAAGTTTCTATGACTCTGCTTGTACTAATGTTCTTCGCCTAGAATCTTCTTTCCTGCCTTCTGTGGCTGGAAAATTCAATTCATTCTTCAGGATCCAAATCTAATCTTTCTTCTGTGAAACCCTCCCTGAACACAACATTGTTATCCTGGGTTCCAGACATAAACCTCCTCCCCTACAAAAAACTCTTTGTTCAAGACCCCAAAGTTTTACACACACACACACGCACACGAAAAGCTTTTATATTCCCTCATCTGAGCTTCCTTTTTTTTTTGGTATATCCTTTTATTGGTACATTTTAGGTATACAACATAATGACATTCGTCATTGGAGATATGCACCTTTACATACTCTCTTGGTTCTTATTTTTGGCCATTCCCCTACCCGCCCTTCAACCCCTTCATCCCTCCCTATTTACAAAGACTTTGTTTCCATTTTTTTCGTTTTCTCGTATTAATTCCATTCCCCTCTTTCCTTTCCCCTACCCCTCCCACTTCCCCCTACCCTTTGCCCCTTTTCTTCCTATTTCACATTATCTATTATACCTTTTAGCCCTTATTTACACTTTCAGTTTCTCACACCAGAGAAACTATTTGGTATTTACATGTGTGTCCTGTTTATTTCACTTAAGAGTATCATCTCAATGTGCATCCATTTAGCAATAAATGTCTCTAATTTCTCGTTTTTCATTGCTGAGCAGTACTCCATTTTATTAAAAAAAACCACATTTTCTTGATCCAGTCTCCAGCTGATGGGCATTTGGGCTGCTTCCAAGTTTTAGCTATTACAAACTGTGCTGCTATGAACATGGGTGCACATATATCACTGTGGTATGATTCTTAATTCTTTGGGGAAGATACCCAGTAGAGGAATAGCTAGGTCAAATGGGACTTGCAGCCCTAGTTCTTTGAGGCATGTCCATACTGATTTCCACAATGGTTGCACCAATCTACACTTCCACCACCAGTGGAGCAGTGTTCTTCTTTCCCCACAGCCCCGAAAACATTTGTTGTTGGTTGATTTCATGATAGCAGCCATTCTTTCTAGAGTGAAGTGGAATCTCAGCGTTGTTTTCATTTGCATCTCTCAAATGACCAGTGATGTTGAACATTTTTTCATATGTTTATTTGCCTTGTCTACTTCTTTATGTGAGAAATGTCTGTTCATTTCAGATGCCCATTTTTGGATTGGGTCTTTATATTTGGGAGGTCTGGTTTTTTTAAGTTCTTTATAGATTCGAGATAATAGACCTTTGAGAGACCGCTGGTGAAAATTTTTTCCCACATTGTGGGTTGTCTCTTCACACTGCTGGTCGTTTCTCTTGCTGTGCAGCTTTTTAGTAAAAAGAGATCCCACTTGTTGATTATTTGTGCTAGTTCACGGGCAACTGAGGTTTTGTTCATGAAGTCTTTTCCTACCCCAATGTCTTGAAGAGTTCTACCTAACCTCTGTTCCACCCGGTTCAGTGTTTGTTTTTATATTTAAATCTTTAATTCATTTTGATTTTAGATTACTGCATGGTGAGAGATATAAGTCTAGCTTTAGTCTTTGGCAAGTTGAAACCCAATTTCTCCAGCACCATTTATTAAAGAGGCTACCTTTCCTCCAGTGAGGGTGTTTGGCTCCTTTGTTGAAGATGAGATGACTGAGTGTGTCTGGTATTGTTTCTGCATCTTCTAATCTGTTCCACTGGTCCTCAGGTCTGTTTCTCTGCCAGCACCATGCTGTTTTTATCACAGTAGCTTTGTAGTATAGTTGCAAGTTGGGGACTGTGATACCCACTGCCATGTCTCTGTTACCTAGAATTGCTTTTGCTATTCTGGGTCTCTTCTTGTTCCAAATGAATTTTTGGATTGTTTTCTCAAGGTCTGTGAAGTATGCTTCTGGGATTTCAATTGGGATTGCATTGAATCTATATAGCAGTTTTGGAAGTATGGCCATTTTCACTATATTAATCCTTCCTACCCAGGAGAAGGGGATGTCTGTCCATTTTCTGATATCATCTTCAATCTCTCTTTTCAGAGTGCTATAGTTTTCAGAGAAGAGGTCTTTGATTTCTTTTGTTAGGTTGATTCCTAGGTATTTCAGTTTTTTGGATGCTATTGTGAGAGGAATTATTTGTCCTATTTCTCTCTCAGTGAGTCTGTCATTGGTGTAGAGGAAAGCTATTGATTTTTGTGTGTTGACCTTGTAACCAGCTACTTGACTGAATTTGGTTATTAAGCCTAGAAGACTTTTGGTGGAGTTCTTGGGGTTTTCTATATAGAGTATCATGTCATCTGCAAATAATGACAGTTTGACATCTTCATTTCCTATCTTTATTCCTTTTATTTCTTTCTCTTGTCTAACTGCCATGGCTAATGTTTCCAAAACTATATTGAACAAGAGTGGTGATAGTGGACATCCTTGTCTTGTTCCTGATTTTAGTGTGAAGGATTTCAGGTTTTGACCATTTAGCATGATACTGGCTGTTGGTTTTTCATAGATGGCTTCTATCAGTTTGAGGTAGAGACCATCTACTCCAATTTTTTGTAGGATTTTTATCATAAATGTATGTTGGATTTTGTCAAATGCTTTTTCTGCATCTATGGAGATAATCATATGGTTTTTCTCCTTGGCTCTATTGATACAGTGTATTACATTGATTGATTTGTGTATGTTGAACCATCCCTGCATCCCTGGGATGAATCCCACTTGATTAGGGTGTATGATCTTCTTGATGATCTTCTGCATTCTGTTTGCCAGTATCTTATTAAGGATTTTTGCATCTATGTCCATTAGTGAGATTGGCCTATAGTTCTCCTTTTCGGTTGGGTCTTTCTCTGCTTTGGGGATCAAGATGATGCTTGCTTCCAGGAATGAATTTGGGAGTATTGCTTCCCTTTCCATTTCATTGAAGAGTTTAAACAGTAGTGGCAGTAGTTCCTCTCTAAATGTCTTGTAGAATTCAGCAGTGAAGCCATCAGGACCTGGGCTTTTCTTGGTAAGTTTTTAATTATGTTTTCAATTTCATTGATTGATATTGGGTTGTTTAGAATTTTTAGGTCTTCTTCATTCAACTTTGGGAATTCATACATGTCTAGGAATCTGTCCATTTCTTCTGTTTTCCATCTTGTTGGCATATAGGTTCTGGAAGTAGGTATTGATGATTCTCTGGATTTCTGCTGGGTCTGTTATAATTTCACCCTTTTCATTCCTAATTGCATGGATTTGGGCCTTTTCTTTCCTTTCCTTTTTCTGATAAGGTTGGTTAAGGGTTTGTCAATTTTGTTTATTCTTTCGAAGAACCAACTCTTGGCTTCATTGAGTTTTTGTATTGTTTTCTTAGTCTCCATTGCATTGATTTCTGCCCTGATCTTTATAATTTCCTCCCTTGTATGAGCTTTGGGTTTGTCCTGGTCTTCTCTTTCTAGATTTTTTTTTTTTGGTACCAGAGATTGAACTCCAGTCCTTGCACTTGCAAGGCAGGTGACAGAACCACTGAGCTAAATCCCTGGCCCTTCTTTCTAGAAGCTTGAGGTTCAGCATCAGGTTGTTTAATTGGGCTCACTCTGTTTTCCTAATATGTGTATTCACTGCTATGAATTTCCCTCATAAGACCGCTTTCATTGTGTCCCAATATGTTGTATTGTCATTGTCATTTAATTGAAGGAACTGTCTGATTTCTTTAATTTCCTCTGTGACCCATTGGTTATTCAAAAGTGTGTTGTTCAATTTCCATGTGTTTATGAAGTTTTTGCAGTTTCTTTTGCTGTTGATCTCCAATTTCATCACATTATGGTCTGATAATATACAGGGGATAACTTCAATTCCTTTGCACTTACCTAAATATGTTCTATGAGCAAGTATGTGGTCTATTTTGGAGAATGACCTGTGTGCAGCTGAAAAGAATGTGTTTTCTGATTTTGTGGGGTGGAACACTCTGTAAACATGTTAGGTTCATATCTTCAATAGTTTGATTGAGTTCTAGTATTTCATTGCTCGTTTGTCTAGTTGATCTATTTGTGACAATGGGGTATTAAGGTCCCCCACTACTATTGTATTAGTGCTTATATGGATTTTCATGTCCATTAGTATTTGTTTTATATAGTTGGGTGCACTAGTGTTTGGTGCATAGATATTTATGATTATCATCTCTTTCTCTTGGACTGGTCCCTTTACAAGAATGTAGTGTCCTTCTTTGTCTCTCTTAATGTGTGGGTGTGAAATCCCCTTGGTCTGCAAAGAGGAAAGCTACTCCTGCTTTTTTTCAGGTTCCCATCGCATGGAGTATTGTTTTCCACCATTTAACTTTCAATCTATGAGTTTCTTTTTGAATTAAGTGTGTTTCTTGAATGCAACATATTGTTGGATCTTACTTCTTGACCCATTCTGCCAGTCTATTTCTTTTGATTGGTGAGTTGAGACCATTAACGTTGATGGTTCTAACTGACATGTATTGAGTTATCATTTTCATGACCTTTTCTTTTTGTTTGATCCTGCCCCTTTGCTTTTAATTTCTTGTCGTGCCCAGCGGATTCATTCTGCTGGGCTTCCTGGGGTTGTGATCCTCGTTATCTTTTCCTAGGATTTTGTCTAAAATTTTTTGGAGTGCCGGTTTGGTATTCATGAAGTTCCTAAGGTGCTCTTTGTCATGAAAGCATCTTATTTCACCACCAGTTTTGAAAGATAGTTTTGCAGGGTACATCAATCTGGGTTGGAGGTTTTTTCCTTTAGGGCCTGAAACACATCATTCCAAGCTCTTCTTGCCTTGAGGGTTTGCACTGAGAAGTGTGCTGTGATTCTGATGGGCTTTCCTCTGTATGTGATTTGTTTCTTTTCTCTAACTACTTGTAGAATTTTGTTCTTCTGTTGGATTTCTGGAATCTTAACAATTATATGCCTATGTGTAGATTTTTTTTGATCAAAACCTCGCTTATCTGTATGTCAAATTCTTTTCCCCTCTTTGGGAAGTTTTCTGTCATCACTTCTGTAAACAGATTTTTTATGTCATCTGCCCTCTCTCCTGTTTCTTCGTTGACTCCAATCAGTCTTGTTATTTTTTTTTGCATCATCTAGCAGCTGCTGGAGTGATTTCTCATGGTCCCTTAAAATTTTAAAGAATTTTTTCTTTTCCTGGTCACTAACTGCAATCTTATCTTCTGTATCTGAAATTCTATCTTCACATTGGCTCATTCTACTGCATAGACTTTCAATGGAGGTTTTAATCTCCTGGAAATCTGTTTGCATCTGTTTTATGGATTCAATTTGTTTCCTATGTTGGCATTCCATCATGTTCCTCAGCTCCTCTATCTTGTATCTGTATCCTCTCTAGATTTATTAATCAGGTCTTACACTATGGGGATGATCTTTGCTGTTATGTGAGAAATTATTTCTGACTTCATTTTTTCCAGATCCTCTTTTGTTGCTAGTTCAGGGAGTGCAGGTGGTTGAGTATCAGAGTGTTCCATCTCGTTTCCCTTTGGGGTTGCTGTAGGTGATCTGGAAGACTGGTTCTGTGGCTTGTTTACCTGTCTTCTCATTTTGACAAGCTGGGGGGGGGGCAGGGTTGTGTGTGTAGGGTGGGTCTGTCACGGCTCACCTCCTCTAGGCTCGGAGCCGTGGCACGCCTACCCAGGAGCTTCCTGTACACTGGGAGCTGTAGCACATCTACCGAGAAGCCTCCTGCTGCCTGCAAGCCATGGTGCTCCAATCTGGAGGTCTCCTCTGGGCTCAGAGGTGTGCCTACCTGGACACCTTCTCCTGGCTGGGAGCAGTGGTGCACTCATCTGGCCGTGTCCTCTGGGCTTGGAGCCATGGCATGCCTACCTGGAAGCCTTCTGCTGCCTGGGAGCCATGGTGCTCTGATCTGGAGGTCTCCTCTGGGCTCCTGAGCTTCTTGACAGCAGAAACTGAATTTATATATTTTTATTTCCAAGCTGCATAATAGCAAATGCCAAATAAATACCTGCTGAAGGTATCTATTAAAACTTACTTGTCATATAAAATCATGGCATCATTCTGTGCTTCCTGTCCATCATATTGGCCCTTTTTGGCAGCAAGCTGAGACTGAAAGTTATCTGCTGCCAACCAGAATTGTAAAATATTCACTGCATCTTCTTTTTCCATGTACTAGGAAGGAAAAATACAAAAGGGAAAAATAAGACAAGAAACAGATTACTCTCAACAGCTCTAATCTATAAGTTCAAAGTATTAAAATACAGGATAAAGCAAGAAGTAAAAAAGATCCACTTCTTCACCTATATCAGTCAGCAACATACAGTCATTTGAAATAGAAAAGTTTTAAAATACTCTTTTAGAAGAGAAAAAATACAACCTAAAATGAACAAAATAAAACTACCACAGAGCTGGATGTAGACTTTAGTGAACTGAAATAAAAATTACACTAAATTAGATTAGTAGTTCCTTGCTGACAAACATATAAATAAGCAATCAAACCAAATCTTTTACATCTGATCATTTCTATCATTCCATGAGGACATATTAACCTGAATAAATCCCAATTTAAACTTATGGTAAAGAAAGGGAGTGAAAGTCAACTGAATAACTGAATTCTTACAAAGAGGCAGAATCGAAAGTATTAAAGTTACTGCTTTGTAAAATTGGGAATCCTCTCATAGTTAATTTTTTGCAACAAAAGAATTTTATTTGCTGAAGCCTAACAGATACCATATGCCTCAAAGAGACTAATATACTTGATGTTTGTCACAAATGCTTCATTGGTTAATCCTATCAAGCAGCTAAAGTAAAATTGACAGAGTAGGAAAAAATTTACTATTTTTCTTTCTCTCTTTAGAAATCAGGTCTCCAATTATTTATGCACAGGAGTTAAGTATCAAATTCTATGGTTCAAAAATAGTTCCCAATAATTAAAAACTTGCATTCTCGTATAAGCAGTACCTTAATCAGGTTTTTCAAAATTAAGTTATTTTACACTGAATTTTCATGTTCTCTTTAATTTGACAAACATGCCATCAAAGTACTCTTGCCATTGAAAACAATTTAAAACAATAATAAATCATTTTAGAAATGATTCAGCTCTTCTATGTCTTTTATACACAGGATCCCAGCATTTATAGTTCAGAAGCTGGGAAGCTCTAGCAGATAAGAGTATAAAAGGAAATGCAGAATTTACCTCAGAGAAATAAAAGAGGGCTGACTCACAGAAGAGAATGTCAGCCAGGTAAACAGTTCCACTGGTCAGCACTTCAATCTGGTATTTACAGAAATGGTGACTTCGCAGAAACTCACTAAAGTGCCTGCACGTGGACAAAAGGGAAATTTTGAGGGAATAACCAAGGAAAGAGCTTAACTGGGGAAAACAGACTCTTTCCATACTGCCCCAACTGTATCTTAAAGGCTTAGGTCAAAGTTTCCTCACTTCCCATACTGTTGACCCTGATTCCTTCATGTAAGTAATCTCTCCCACTTAATGACTTTATAGCTCTCCTCTGATATTTAACACATGCTACCTTACAGTAATGTAACCAAAAAATATGTCCTTTTTTTGTTTGTTTTTTTAACACTATAACTTCCTTCAAGGCCGGGACTAAACTGTGCCCTACACAGAACATTTACAAAAGAATGAAAACATATATACATGTTTAAGGACATACAGCAATAACTAAACTAAAAAACTTTGGAGGCAGTTTCAACAAATCTTTGTGGATTTAGTTATATAGCACACACATTAAACTAAAAGCAAAAACAAACAAATTAGGACATCCATCTGAAGGCGTGCATTTTTATTTTTATTTATTTTTTTTTTTGGTACCGGGGATTGAACTTGGGACACTGTGCTTGTGAGGCAGGCGCCGGAACCACTGCGCTAAATCCCCAGCCCTAGACATGCATTTTTAACAATAAATTTTATTTTATTTTATTGCATTCCTTCCCCTCAAGCCCCTTCCCCTCCCTATGTATAAAAGCTTTGTTTCCAAGACATGTATTTTTTAAATAAACCATTTCTAAGAGTTATATAACTTAGGTTTCAATTACATACAAATGACTTTAGAGCTAAAATTCTTTTAACTTAGGTATTATTAACATTAAAAATGAAAGCTATAAGCATAAGGTTCTGAGTTCAAGCTCCGGTACCAAAAAACAAAACAAAACAAAAAGTGAAAACTATTTTATCTTCACTAGAATTCACACAATTCATATTTAAAAGAAATTACTAACCAAGAGTCTTGGAATATACTTATATGATATTGTAAATACACAAACTAATCCTCAAACATACTTTGTTTTTTGTTGAGTGAAGTTCATTCCCAACACCAAACCCAAATTTCCAAGAAGCAAAGTGTGAAAATATTGAACTAACTTACTCTTGTTCCATTGCATTAAAGACTATGGCCTGCGCCAAAACAAAACAATTGGGATCCACCTGTCCATCTTCTCCACAAATCTTTGCTGTAAAAGACACAGTAAATAGTTAAGTTTCTACTAAGTCCAAACTACTGAAATTGGGAAAAAAATAGAAACGGTATATAAATGAGAAGGCTTTAAGCTAAACTAAAAGAAAATACAGGTACTAGCTCAAGGTAGAAAAGGTTTTGAGAGATATATATGCAAAAGCAGCGACTGAAAGATTTAACAATGTAAAATTCATTTCATTAAAATACCCCAAAAACAAAATTTAAAAAGAAAACAAAAAACTGTAGCAAATAGACAATTAAAAGATTTATCAAAAACTTACAAACTAGTAAGAAATGTCCCACAAGAAAAATGAGCAAAGGACATGACATATAACTCACAAAAGAACAAACAGAATATGAAGACAGACATGGTCACTAGTAATCAAATAAGTTACAATTAGAATAAGGAAACTCTATAGTCTTTTTTTGTTTGTTTTTCTGGTACTGGGGATCGAACTTGGGTCCTTGCGCTTGTGTAGCAGGTGGCGAAACCACTGAACTAAATCCCCAGCCCTTATAGTCTTTATATAGTAAATTGGCACAAAACTATCTTAACAATACATTTGAGTAACTGTTTAATAATACATATGCTTGAGCAAGGGTACAGAGAAACTGCCACTAATGTTATTGCAAGTATACACTGGTGTATCTTCTGTAGGGCAATTTGGCAGTTTCTAACATAAGTTTTAAAAATGAACATAATCTTTCAATCAGTAATTCTATTTCAAGGATTGTGACCTAAAGAAGTATTAACTTATGAAAAGATTTAATGGTAAAAGAAGTTTATTATAATGTCATTGGTTGGGGTGGAGGTGTAGCTCAGAGGTAGAGCTGGGTGTTCAGTATGAGCAAAGCACTGGGTTCAATCCCCAGCACCATACACACACACACACAAATTAATAGATGGGAAACTTAAAAACATAAATGGGGTAAAACAAGGAATTGCCTAAACAAATTGCAGCAAACCAATAAACTGTTTGAGTTAACTGTTAAACATTGTGGGGATAAAAAAATAACTGATGTCTCACTCCAAGTTCATGACCTTAAAGAGATCTTACTGACACTCAAAGTTGGAAACCCAAGGATCATACTAGTTTCCTGGTCCACTAGTTCCTTTACTCTCATGCTCTTCTAGACAATAGCTAGCTATGATACTATAAAATATGTATGTGGTCTTTGTCCATTTATTAGCATACAGCTTCTAAAATTCTTGGGACTCTCCTTAGTGATGAGTGTCCTATGCAAATGAGAAGACTGGTGGCTGGGAGCCTCTATAAAGAGCTTCAAGATGGAGGCTGGTCATCAGCTAGCCTCAACCCCCAACCTCTGGGGAGAGTCACTGAAGACTGAACATCAATGGTCAGGATTTATTCAATTATGCCTATATAATAAAGCCTCTATAACAATGCAAAAGGATGGGGTGGAAAAGGAAGGCTTCAGACAACTAACTGCACACATAGAGGCTCCTAGAGGGTGGTGTATCTGGTGAAAGCACGGATGCTTCATGCCCCTTCTCCCATACTTTGCCCTATACACTTCTTACATCTAAGCTGTTCATCTATATTCTTTGTAATATCCCTTATAATAAACAGGAACATAAAAGTGTTTCTTGAAGTTCTATGAGCTACTTGAGGAAATAAAGCAAAACCAGGGAAGGGATCATGGCAAACCCAATTTATAACTCATTGGTTAGAAGCAAAAGCCACCACCTGTGCTTAAGGAGTGTGGATAGCCTTGGGGATTAAGCCCATGATCCATGGGATCTGATGCTATCTGCAAGTACACAGTGACAGAACTGAACTAAATTCAAGGAGACTCAACCATTGTCTGCTGGAGAATTAATTACAGAATTGTTCTCTGACATGCAAAAAGCCCTACACACTGCGGTCACAAGTGTTCTGTGTTATGTAAGTATACTAGGAGAAACTGAGCTTGTTTTTTTCTATATACTTATGTATCTTTTTAATTATTTTCATTTTTACTAGTATAAGTTTGTAGTTCATAATGATTACATTCATCCTAGGGAGTTACTACATGTATATAACCAATCTTAATTCTTTTTAATCCCCCCACACCTTCTCCCTTTTAGTCTCCTTGCCATTTGCTATAGATCTATCTCCCTGTTTCCTATTATCTTTTATTTTGCTCTTTAAATTATTTATACTTTGGGTTTCTCATATAAGAGAAACCATGAAATATTTAAGTTGTTTATGATTTATTTTATTTAACTTTATTGTTTCAAGGTGCACCCATTTTCCTACAAATGACTCAAATTTATCCCTCCTTATGGCATAGTAGTACTCCATTATGTATAAATTCCACATTTTCTTTATTTATCTGTTGATGAATATACAGACCACTTGTAAGATTTAGCTATTATAAGTTATGCTGCTATAAACATGGCTATGAATATATCTTTAGCTCTTTCAAGGAGATAGCTAGAAGGGGAATAGCTGGGTCAAATAGAATTTCTTTTTTGGTATTGGGGATCGAACTCGGGTTCTTGCACTTGCGAGGCAGGCAACAGAACCACTGAGCTAAATCCCTGGCCCTTCAAATATAACTTCTAGTTTTAGTTTTTTTGGTTTTGGTACCGGGGATCGAACTCCAGACCTTGCACTTGCAAGGCAGGCACCGGAACCACTGAGCTAAATCCCCGGCTAGTTTTAGTTTTTTGAGGAATCTCCAAACTGATTTCCATAGTGGTTGTACTAGCATACACTCCCACTGACAGTGTAGATGGGTTCTTTTTTCCCTGCACCCTTGCCAGCATTATTATTTGACCTCTTGATGATAGCCATTCTTTCTGGAACAACATGGAATCTCAAGGGTTGTTTTCATTTGCATTTCTCTAATGAACAGAAATACTGAAAATTTTTTCACATATTTATTGGCCATTTATACTTCAGAGATTGGTACTACTTCATTTCAATGGCCCATTTTTGACTGGGCCTTTTACATTTGGAGGTCTGATTTTTGTGTTCTTTACATATTCTACATAGTAGTTCTCTGTCTGAGGAGTAGCTGGCAAAGAACTATTCCCCATTCTCTAGGTTGTCTCCTCTATGTTGGTTGTTTCCTTTGGTGTGCAGACGATTTCTAATTTGATATGATCCTCTTTGTTGATTCTTGATGTTTTTTTCTTGTGCAATTATAGTTCTGTTCAGGAAGTCCTTGGCCTGGGGATTTAGCTCAGTGGTGCTGTCACCTGCCTCGTAAGTGCAAGGTCCTGAGTTTGATCCCCAGGACCAAAAAAGAAAGAAAGAAAGAAAGAAAGAAAGTCCTTGCCTATGCTTATGTCAAGAGTTTTGCCTATTTTATCTTCAAGCAGACTGTTTCTGTTTTAATATTTATGTTAGTCACTTTTCTATTGTTGCTGAGACAAAATACCCAACACCCGAAGTTAAAGGGGAAGAGGTTTATTTAGCTCACAGTTCACAGAGGTTTGAGTCCATAATCGGCTGGCTCCAAGGCAGGGTGGAAGAGGAGCAATAGTTCATGGTGGTGGAAGCAGCAAAGGCAACATGAGACCTTAACATTGTCTTTCTGTTCCTTTTGTCTTATTCAGACTACCAGGATTAGGATGGTGCCAAACCAATCACTCACATATAATGGTTTAGTAATCACATGCTCTTAATCCTAGCATCACACACTCTAGATTCACCCACCTATGACCAAATGAAGGTTTGAGAGGGCATCTAGAACCAAACCATGACAATTTACATTACTGATCCATTCTGATTTCAGTTTAGTACATGGTAAGATATGGATCTAGAGTCAACATTTTGCATGGGGATAGCCATTGCTTGCAGTGCCATCTGTTAAAGAGGCTATCTTTCTTCCAGCATGTGTTTTTGGTCCCACTGTAAAAAATTAGATGACGGAATGTGCCTAAGGTTGTTTCTACATCCTTTATGAATTCCACTGATCCACATGTCTGTCTTTGTGCCTATACCATGCTGTCTGCATCAACATAGCTTTGTAAAATAACTTGAAATCTGAGATCCTGATGCCTCATGCTTTGCTCTTGTTGTTCAGGACAACTTTTGCTATTCTGGGTCTCTTCTGGTTTGATATAAATTTTAGGATTATTTTCTCTAGTTGTGTGAAGAATATTATTGGTATTGTTTTTGGGGGGGTTTTGGGTACCAGAGATCGAATTCAGGACCTTGCGCTTGTGAGGCAGGCGGCAGAACCACTGAGCTAAATCCCCGGCCCTACTATTGGTATTCTGATTAGGATTGCATTAAATCTATTTATCAGTTTTGGATGTATGGCCATTTTGACAATATTGGTTTTGCCTATTCAGGAACAGGGGAATCTATCCATTTTCTGATGTTCTCTTTTATCTCCTTTTTCAGAGTACTACAATTTTCATTTTACAGGTCTTTTACTTCCTTTGTTAAGTCCTAAGTAATTTTTCTTGCAGCTAGGTTTGTCATAAATACCTTTTGTCAAACTGAGATGAGGTCCTTCTATACCTATTTTCTTTAGGTTTTTTTTTTTAAAATCATAAATAGATGTTGGATTTTGTCAAAAGCTTTTCTATTAAGATGATCATTTGGGTTTTTTTTATCCTTGCTTCTGTATTACTGTTGATTTGTGTATGCTGAACCATCCTTTCTTCCTTTGGATGAAGACTACTTGGTCATAATGTATGATCTTTCTGACGATTTTTTGCATTCCGTTTGCCAGTACCTTGTTGAGTTTTATGTCTACCATCATTTAAAGAGATTGGTCTGTTGTTGAATTTTTTGTTTGGATCCTTGTCTGGTTTGGGAGCCAAGGTAATGCTTCCAGGAATGGGTTTGGCAGTGTTCCTTCCCTTTCAATTTTGTTAAAGAGTTTGAGGAGAAATGAGATTCAGTTTTTCCTGAAGTTCTTAAAAAATTCAGGAGCGAATCCATCAGGCTCTGGGCTTTTCTTAGTTGTTTTATTTTGCTTTGTTTCATCTTGTTTTGTTTTGACAGGTAGTTTAGGCTAGCCTTGAACTCACTATGTAACCCACGCTGGGTTCAAACTCCAGTGATCCTCCTAAGACTCCCAAGTGCTGGGATTATAGGCTTGTGCCACCACATCCAGCTAGTTGGTAGGTTTTCAATTGCTGCCTCAATTTCATTGCCTGTTATGGGATTTTCATATTGGGTTTTCATGTCTTCTTCATTCAGTTTCGATACTGCGTATGTATCTAGGAATCTATTTCTTTTGGATTCTTCAATTTACTGGAGTACAGGTTTTTGAAGTAGTTACTAATAATCTAGGTTTTGGCAGCACCTGTTGTGATTTGACCTTTTTCATTTCCAACTGCATTGATTTGGGTCTTTTCTTTCCTTTTTTGGGGGGGGGTCTATTTTATTTATTCTTTCAAAGAACCAGCTATTCAATTCACTGATTCTTTGTAATGTTTTAAAGTCTCAATTAATTTCTGCTCTAATCTTTATAATATCTTTCCTTGTGCTAGGTTTGGATTTGAATTGTTCTTTTCTTGCTAGTACTTTCAGGTGCATCTGGAGGTTATTTGGGCTCTGTTTTTCTGATGTGGGCATTCGCAGCTATAAGCTTCCCTCTCAGGACTACTTTCATTGGGTCTCCTAGGTTCTGGTATGTTGTAATGGCATTGTCATCTGATTCTAGGAACAGTCTAATTTCTTCCTTGATTTCTTCAGTGACCCTCTGATCATTAAAGAGTATAGTATAAATTCTATGTGTTTGCATAGTTTTTTTTCTGTTTTGAGGCAGGTGGCAGAACCACTGAGCTAAAGCCCTGGCCCTGTTTTCTGTTTTGTCATTGATTTCTAGTTGCAAAGCACTATAATCTGATAATATGCATGGGATAATTTCCATTCTTTTTATTTATTTTAGCCTGTTTATGGGCTAATATGTGGTTTATTTTGGAAAACATTCCATGTGTTACTGAGAAAAATATGTGTTCTGTTGCTGTTGAAATACTCTGTAGATATCTATTAGGTCCATTTGTTTAAAGATATGGTTCACTTCTGATATTTTTATCTTTTCAGAAATCTACTCTCTTTGCTAAGGACTTTTCCTACTTCACTGAGAAAACAGAAGCAATGGCAAAACTATTTCCATCTTCCAACTCATCTAAATCTCTATCCAGGTGTTCTATATTCTCTCTTGTACTACAGATGAATATTCTTGCTCTAACCTAAGTAGCCCTCATTTTGAGTACTGGAACCCATCTTCTTTTGCCCAAAGATATCTTTCCTATAACAAGTGTCTCCTCTCTGACATCAACTTTTCCTTTGCTACTGCCTCAATCTCATTACCTGCATAGACTGTACGCTATACATGTATGCCTGTCTGTATGCTATATTACACTTTATAGGCTCATATCTCACCTTAAAAATAAAATCAGAGAATAGAAGGAAAAAATGCTTTCATAAATGTGGAGAGGAAGAGGGTTGAAGACAGAGGAGGGGAATGGGGGAGAAAAAAGGAAGAATCAAGATATATTATAAACAGGTACAAATTCTCTATGATGAATGTGATCATTATGTATATCAAAAGTATACCAATAAAAAATTTTTAAATCCTTTCCTACAAAAAATAAAATCAAACACCTTGTGCCTTGACTTCATATCCCTATCCACCTCACCTTCAAAGCAATACGCCCCATAAAATTTGTTCCCTCTTTTTCCTATTTTCTCCTAGTATTCTTCCAAATAAGTTTTGGTCAACAATACACTACTGTAATCAAGATGACCAATGTACACTGGTTTGCCAAATCCATTCAATTTCTAGTACTCATCTTAACCTATCAGCATCATAAATCATCTTTGACCGCTCTCTCCCTGATACATATTTTTACCTGGCTTCCAAGAAAACCACTCTCTAGGTATATACTACTTTGAGGCTGTTACTTCCAAGTATCTTTTGCTAGTTCTTCCTCATCAGTAGGCTTCTAAATGTTAAACATGCCCTAGAACTCAGTCCTTACATCCCTCTCTCCCTCCCTCCTGATGTGCTAGGAATTAAACCTAAGGCCTCGCACGTGCCAGGCAAGCACTCTTCCCCTGAGCTACATTCCCATAATCTCTTGTCTTCCCTCATTATACTCACTCCTAAGGTACTGTTATCCAATTTTATGGTTCTAACTCCATCTATGGCCTGATAATTTCCAAATTTATGTATCTCCAACATGAATCTCTGATATGAACTAACAGATATCCAAATGTCTACTTAAATTAACTATTTGGAAGTGTAAAACCCAACTCCTGATTTTGCCCATAAGCCCTCCTCATCTTACAAATGACAACTCCATAATTCTAGGTGTTCAAATTTCAAAGAGGCATCTTTAGTCTTTCTTGACAACATTTATAACAAAACTAAGCAGGTTGATACACCGTAAAGTGCCAAAATAGAAGATCTTTCAAATAAGTCATTTGAAGCACAGCCGTATTAAAACATAGGTGGGGGCAAAATATCAAAACAAAATTCAGAAGAATGAGGCTCAAAGAGGAAAAAATGACTTGTCTAAGCCATACAGGTAATTAACATTCTAAAACATGTAATAGACACAGGGATGGAATTTTTTCAGATCCCCTCATCACTAAGTGTTACTAACCTGATTCTTCAGATTTCTTTTCCTCCTAGGATTACACAACTAATTTAAGTTTTAGTGACATTTCATTTTAAAATGTTTTATTTGGCTCAATATTTCTTCTGCCTTTTCTTCTCAAACATAGACAGTTTAGTTATCAGTCAGTAGAGACTCCCAAAGGAATTACTATCCAACTAATTATTCAACCAGTCAAATTCTAAGCAGTTATAAGACCCTAACTGTACTACTAGGAAAAGAAAGCCTTGGAAGTCTGGAAGATGGTAGCAACTAATTCACACCTAAAAACAGAACAACTACATAGAAAAACCAAAATCCCTTCACAACATCTGTCAATAAAACTTGGTGAAATAGTATCCCACAAACCTTATAATACAAACAGATGGAGAAAATACACCAACAGCCACAAGACCTATAGATGTCTGCACGTGTGAAAGAAAGGAAAATAGAGCCACCATCTGATGGACCCTAAAATAGTCAACAGGTATTCATAGGAAAGTATGATGAGTTCATTTAACCAGAGCAGAGCCTTAAAAGGATCACGCTTTCTCCATTTATGAGTGCAAAGTTCTCACAGTCAGGACTGAAGAAGCTTTGCCCTAGAAGAATCTGTTAGGAGTAGAATAACATGTTTTATTTCATAGATCACAAATACTAATCTTTAGATTAATAAAAATTAAAATCTTAGCAATAGGACTTGGGGGATATAAATATCTGTTGAACAAACAAATCATTTTTATTTGTGAATAATAGGTCCACCTTAGGTCTCCCTGATGAAACAAAATAAAAACTTTCAAGTTATTTTTTCACTATGATCTAGAAATACATATGTTGACTCAGCATTGTATACACACATATTTTTAAGTGTATGATGAAAAAATTTTCTGAAATGAGGTTTTTCTTTACTACTCTGAAACACCTGTTCTATTCTAGTCTTATTTTGGCAGGGATATAAGGGCAGAAGAGATGGCTGGTATCAATGTACAGTATGAAAATACTGCCACTATACCACAGTAGTTAAAGTGTGGATGTCTAGTCCCAAATCTTGACTCTGCCACATCTGAGATGTTACTTTGGACAAAGTACTTATCTTCTCACTACTTCAGTTTCCTCACTACAAAATTTTTAAGCATCCCACAGGTTCGTTAGATGCTTAAATAAGTTCATCTATGAAGAATCCTCAGAATATCATCTGGGACATGGTGTGTGTTCAGTAAATATGTATTATTATTGTTGTTGCTGTTGCTGTTATTCAAGTTAAAGTCAAAGTATTTGGGTTCACACATAAGAGACAAAGTCTTTAGGTAAACTGCAATCAAATACAGTATAAGAAAGTACTCTAAAAACAGAGTAGGAGGATAATAGTTATATTCCATGTTCATAAAAAATTATCTTAGTCAACAACCAAAAAATAATTAGATTTTTGGCAATAGCTTCAAGCACTGCTTACCTATGATGTCATTTCTCATTGCTTCTGTAATTGGTATGGGTTTAGCAGCATCTGGAGATATATATTTGGTAAAAGTATTCACTGCATCTTGTTCTATACCTGCAAGGGAATAAGGAGGCAATTTCAAAATCAAAAAGCAATGAAGAGCTGAGGATTTAGCTTAGTGGTTCTGCCGCCTGCCTCGCAAGTCCAAGGTCCCGAGTTCAATCCCCAGTACAAAAAAAAAAAAAGCAATGAAGACCACAGGAGTAGGTATATTCATGAAGAGCACGGCTTTTTTTGTTGTTGTTGTTGTGTGCCCTTGTTACAAAATAAGCTTCCATTATAAAGTTGTTTTGATTGGTTTACGGAAGAAGAGTTACATGTGAATTTTCCTTCAGTCTCCTTACGAGCTAACAAACTCCATTACTAATAGCATCCTGGCCCAAACTCCATTATTAACAGCACCAAACACTGGAGACTGAACCCAGGGCCTTGTGAATACTAGGCAAGCACTCTGGCAATGAGCTATATCCCCAGCCCTGAGTTTGATTCCCGGTACCAAAAATGTGGACATTAAACAACACATTTTTGAACAACTGATGAGCCAAAGAACAAATCAAAAGGGAAATCAGAATACATCTTGAGCTAAGTGAAAATACAACACAGTAAAACTTTCAGGATACAGCAAAAGCAGTAGTTTGTAACAGTAAATATCTACATTTAAAATTAAAAGATCTAAAATTAACATACTAATTTTATACCTCAAGAAACTAAGGAATAAAGAGCTAAACTCAAAGTTAGGAGAAGAAGGAAATAATAAAAATTAAAAGCAAAACTGAGCAAAATAGTGAAAACAATAGAAAAATCAATAACACAACTGATTTGTGGAAAAGATCAGTAAAGTTGACAAACCTCTAGCTAGACTAAGAAAAAATTCAAATAAAGTAAAAAATGAAAGAGGAGGTATTACAAGTTGCCACAGAAAGAAAAAAGGATCATAAGAGACTACTGTATTATGAAAATTACACACCAACAAATTACATAATCTAATTAAAATGGATAAATTCCTAAAACCATAAAATCTATCAAGACTGAATCATAAATCAATAGAAAAGCTGGACGGGAGGGGATGGGGGGAAGAAAAAAGAAAAAAGAAAATCTGGACAGACCTATAACTACAAAAGAAACTGAAAAGGAACAGACCTGGAAGCATCATAATTTCTGACTTCAAAATACATCATAAAGCTATAGTATTTAAAACAATATGGTACTGACATAAAGACAGACAAATAAATCAATGAACCAGAATAGCGAATCCAGAAATAAACATCTACCTGATTTTTGATTAAGAGCACTAGGCCCTTATTAAGCGAAATGAATCAGACATATATGTTTAAATACCGCACAGTTTCTCTGGTGTGAGAAACTGTGGAAATAGAACTGAGATGTATAATGGATGTTGGAAAAAGGGAAGACAATTTTGAAATGGGAAGGGGAACAAGGGAGGAGGAAAGCGACAGGAAAAAACTGACAATAGAAGGAAAAAATGGTAACAAAGCTTTTGTACAAAGAGAGGGGAGGGGGCTTGAAGGGAATGAATTTATTACATATAATATTACATTTTAAAAAATTATTTTAAATTGCTAGCAACATCTTCATGAAAAAAACTGGTGACCAGAAATTCTTAGGCAGGTGGAAGATGCCTGATGATAAAGAAAACAAAGTAGATAATAAGACAGTCAATGGAACTGGGGTCCTACCACAAGGATCATGATAGGTAGGCAACCAGGGAAGTGGCTATGGAAAAGATATGTATTAGTGAAACACAAATTAGTATCTTTATTAAACTCAGTTTGGAAGAAATCATTTTGTTTCCTCCTTTTGCATAACACAATACCATAAAACCAAATTTAGTATCTATTTAAATGGGAGTACAGAGCTAGGGGTATTTGGTTCAGTAGCAGAGCATGTAATTAGCATACTAGAAGCCTTGAATTTATTGCAATCTCTAAAACCAAAAATTGTAATCATGGTAGTAATAATAATAAACAGTCGTGGTAGTAGTTGTAAATGGAAGTACAAAACATCAATCCTAAAGAAGTTATTCCAAAGAAATTATACACTACTTTTTGAGTTCTTAAAACTGACCTATAATTACAAATGGAATAGGTTGTTAAAAATCATTTCGATGGCAAAGGAGTTACAAGGACAAATTCAGAAAAGCCTAGGCTACCTGAGAATGGTATATACAAACATAAAAAAAAGACTCAAGAAAGAGACTTTTAATTCTTTATCAAAAATGGAAGCTGGGGGCTGGGGATTTAGCTCAGTGGTTTCGCCACCTGCTGCGCAAGTGCAAGAACCTGAGTTCGATCTCTGGTACCAAAAAGCCAAAAAAAAAAAAAAAAAAAAAGGAAGCTGTAGCCAAGGATTTAGCTCTGTGGTGCCATGCCTGCCTCACAAGCTCAAGGTCCTGAGTTCAATCCCCAATACCACAAAAAACCAAAAACCAACCAACAAACAAAAAATGGAAGCTGGAACTACAGAAAGAAGAGCAAGTAGGTGTTTTTAGGTTCCAGAGAAGTTTTGGATACAAATACAAGAAGAGTTACTGCAGTACATAGCTCTATTCTATAGTTCCTCAAGAGGTTTCAATATAATTAAAGTAATCATGGCAGGAACCATGAAAGGCAGGCATTAAGCCATTACCTTCTTACATTCCTGCTATTTGAGGAGAAAATAGAAAATCTATATGGAAAACACTGTCCTTTTATTTGATGGGAGACATTCCCTGGATTTTGTTGGTTTTATCCTTTTCTCCCCTGAATTTGCCCCCAAAACAGTGGTGGGTAATAACAGTTATACCAAGGAAGGCGCTAAAAGTTGCAAGAATTCTATTTTCTGGAGATTCCCCCCTTTATTTCTGTTCTGTCTTCTTTCTGCTTGGGCACAGAGACTAACATAGCTATAGAAACGCATGCTGAGGGCCGGAGAGTTAGTTCAGTGGTTTTGCCACCTGCTGCACAAGAGCAAGGACCTGAGTTCGATGCCTGGTACCAAAAAAAAAAGTATGCTGAAATACAAGGCAACTAAAGCTTCATGTTTCTGGCCACATAACTAGGAAGTATTGGGGTTGTCCTTAGAAGCCAAGGAACATCAGAAGGATTCTGGAAAGAAGAGAGTTGATGGAAACTTGTAAAGTTGTATGTCCATTCCTGGGGTCACCTCTGAGCTGGCCATGCATGGACCTGACTCAGAAAGTACACCAAAGGCTTTGAGAACTGAACTATGACCCAACCATCGACCAGGAGTCAGACTGAACAGGAGGGGACCATATATGCAGTTAAGATCCAAAATAGAAATGATGCTGGAACTACAGCCTATGGAATACTGGTTGGAACTTGCAGCCTAAACCTAATTAGGTCAACTGCTTGCTAAAGCAAAACTTCAACATTTTCCACAGGATTTAAAAAAAAGACTCAGAATCACACACCATACGTCAAACTGGCTAAGATACAATCCAAAACTAATTGTTATATAAAGAAACCAAAAAATCCACTATTTCATAGAATGAAAATAATCAAAATGTACATAAATGCTGGAATAATGAAGAATATATTTAAAAGACTCTACTAAAACTATGCCCCAAGAAGTAAACTAAACACTTGAAACAAAGAGTTTTAGAAGAGGAACAGAAGGTTGAAAAAAAAGAAACAAATGAAAACTTTAGAACTAAAATCCATAATAACCAAAGTTTAAAATTCACTATAAGAATTCAATAACAGAATGAAAATGACAGAGGAAAGAATCACTGAATTTGAAAAACAGATGAATAGAAAGTTTCAAAGTAAAAATATAAGAGTAGAAAAAAGTACATAACAATCTCAGGGATGTATAGAACAATAACAAAGCTCTAACATTTGAGTCATGAAAATCCTAGAGGAGCAGACAAACACTATGATGCTAAAAAACTTTGGAAGAATCAATGGCTGAAAATTCACAAAATTTGGTCCAAGTCCACCAGATTTACAGAATCAAAAAGCAAAGTGAACCTAAGCAGGATAAAAATCAAAGAAATCCACGTCCAAATACCATAACCAAACTGCTGAAAATTAAAGAGGAATAAAATACCTTACAAGTAGCTAGACAAAACTATGCATTAAATATAAAGTAATAATGATTCCAGCATGTGGTCCATTGATCACCAGTAACCATGCAGCCCAGAAGGGACTGAAACATTTGTCAAGTGGTTAAAAAAAAAGAATAATCAGCCCAGAATTCTCTATTCAAAAACTACTTCAAGAATGCAATCAAGAGATTCTTAAATGAAGGTTGAGAAAAATTTTTGACAGTAAATCTGCTCTAAAAAATACAAAAAGAAACTGAGACTCCAATTAAAATGATGACAAATGATAGCTGAATTTCAGGGACAAAGGAAAAGTAACACATACAGCAAACAACTGGGTAAATAAAAACAATTTTTCCTCAAGTTCTTTAAATTATGTATGATAACTGAACACAAAAATTATAGCACTGCCTGATGAGTTTTCCACATACAAAGATGACAATTAGAAAACTAAGTGGGAAGGCAAAGCAATCTATATAGTGGAAAGGTTTCTATATTTCACTTGAAGTGATAAAACATTAATTTTAAGTACACTAAAAATATGCACTGTGTAATCTAAAAAGGGTATACAAAGGACACAATCAAGAACTGTAATCGAAAAAAAGCAAAAGAAAAGAAGAAATAAGGAGTAGAAAATACAGGGAACAAATATTTTAAACCGGTAGACATAAATCCATATATATTACATTTAATATGATTACACTAAAATTATACTACTTGACATCAAAATTGTATTTACACATAATAATGTAATCATATTATAGTACTTATATTTAATATAAGTACAATGAAATTTATATTTAATATAAAGAGTTTACAATAAAAAGATTGTCAGAATAAAGTAACATGACCCAATAATATGCTGCCTAAAGAAACTTCAAATAAAATGAAAGAAGTAGCTCAAAAGTAAAGGAATAGAGAAAAATATACCATGTAAACACTAATCAAATGAAAGCTATATAGTGTCTACATTAACTCAGAAAAAGAATTATTTCTAACCTCAGAACAATGAAAATTATCATGTACATATTAAAAAAACAAGTCACCAAGATATGTTTCTACTGCTTTTTCTGTAATGTTCTCTCCCCGAACCCCAACACCACTACACACAGTTGTTAATGTCTTTTCAGCTTCCTCTGGTCTGAGAGTTGCTCAGATTTACGTTTTCTCCCTGTAATGGGAATTGAATCCAGGAACTCACGAATGCTAGGCAAGCACTCTACCACTAAGCTACATATTCTAGCCATAAAGATATGATTCTAAATGTGTACATGCCTAACAACAAAGCCTCAAATACATGAAACAAAAACAGAATTCAAAGTGAGGCCTGGAAAAACACAATTATTGTTGGAAATATCAACACACTTTTCTCTGTAGTAGACTAACATAACTGCATGCAAAATATCAGTAAGGATACAGAAAAAATAAGTACCAACCAATTCTGACATTTATAGAACACTGTCTTACAGCACACATTATTTTCATTGTACATGGGCTATTCACAGGTAGACCATATCCTAAGCCTGTTATGGAGAACCTTTTAGAGCTTTCAATGATAACAAACAGCAGGCTGTGGCATGCAGGCCATAGGTTTGTCAACACTGTCCTATGTCATTTAAAAATGTAATATTCTGGGCCTGTGTCCAAGTCTCCACCACTGCAGGTCTGCTCAGATGCCAAAGATCTAACTGCAGCCATGAACAGCAATAAGTGCTTCAAGTGTGGATGATCTGGCCACTGGGCCCAGGAATGCCCTACTGGTGGAGGCCATGGTCCTGGAATGAGAAGCTGTGGCAGAGGTGGTTTTACCTCAGATAGAGGTTTCCAGTTTGTTTCCTCATCTCTTCCAGACATCTGTTACCACTATGGTGAGTCTAGTCATCTTGCCAAGGATTGTGATCTTCAGGAAGATGCCTGCTATAACTGCAGTAGAGGTGGTCACATTGCCAAAGACAGCAAGGAGCCAAAGAGAGAGCAGGAATAGTGCTGCTACAAGGGTGGCAAACCAGGCCATCTGGCTCAAGACTCTGACCAAGCAGATGAGCAGAAGTGCCATTCTTGTGGAGTTTGGACATATTCAGAAAGACTGCACCAAAGTTAAGTGTTATAGGTGTGGTGAGACTGGTCATGTAGCCATCAACTGCAGCAAGATGAAGTCAACTGTTACCACAGTGGTGAGTCAGCATCTTGCAAGGGAATGCACAATTGAGGCCACTGCCTAATTATTTTCCTTTGTCGCCCCTCCTTTTACTGACTGATGGTTGTAGTATTATTTTCTCTGAATCCTCATCACTGGCCAAAGGTTGGCAGAGAGGCTACTCCCAGGCCAGTGAGCTTTACTTGCCGTGCAAAAGGAGGAAAGGGGTGGAAAAAACTTATTTTCTGCATTTAACTACAAAAAAAAGGTTTATGTTTAGTTTGGTGGAGGTGTTATGTATAATGCTTTGTTAAAGAACCCCCTTTCCATGCCACTGGTGAGCAGGGATTGACAAATGGAAAGAATTGTCAGACCAATAAGCCCATGCTGGACTTCTTGAAAATGTTCCCATGTAGGAGGTAAAACAAATTCTGGAAGTGTCTGAACTTCCTTGAATAACTTTAATTTTAGCATGATGGCCTTGGATTATCTGACCTTGGTAGCTGTTAAATAACATCAAGTAACATCTGTATCAGGCCCTCACAGAACATACAGTTGAGTGGGAGTAAACAAAAAGACAAATATGTGCATTAATGGCTATGTGAGAGAACTCAAGATAGAAGCCTGGTCGGGAACACCTTCATCACAGCATTGGTGGGAGACATACAGATGGGAATGGCAAGGGTTTAGAACACAGTTTTTCAAAGACTAAATCTAAAACCCAGAGATTGATGCTCAGAGTTAGCATAATTAAGAGTTATTCAGGAATTGCAGAAAAATGCATTTTCACAGAAATCAAGATGTTATTTTTGTATACCATATCACTTAGACAACTGTTTCATTGGCTGTAATCAGTTTTTTAAAGTCAGATAGAAAAAGCAACTGAAGTCCTAGAAAACAGAAAATGTAATTTTAAACTATTTCAATAAAGCTGGAGGAGGAAGGGGAAGAAAAATAAATAAATAAAATAAAAATGTAATAAAAAGAACTGAAACCATTAAAAATGTGTTCTCTGGGCCTGGGGATTTAGCTCAGGGGTGCTGCTGCCTGCCTGGCAAATACAAGGTCCCAAGTTCAATCCCCAGTACGAAAAAAAAAAAAAAAATTCTCTGACTACAATTACATGAGAAATGAATAGGAGAAAGTTAACAGGAAAAAAATCTCTGAATAGTTGGAAAATAAACATATTTCTAAATAAACCATAGGCAAAAGCATAACACTCAAGGGAAAAATCAGAGTATTTCATTTCTGCTCTTTTTTTTTTTTGGTACTGGGGATCAAACTTGGGTCCTTGTACTTGCAAGGCAGGCGGTGGAACCACTGAGCTAAATCCCTGGCCCTCTGCTCATTTTAAATATCAAAATTTGTGGAGTACAGCTAAAGTAGTGGTTATAAGAAATTTTATAGTACTAAATGTTTATCTTAGAAAAATCTCAAATCACCAATCTAAGTTCAAACTATAAAAAACCGGGAAGAGGATAGTAACTGATCCGTATTTCAGCTGTACAAGACTCACTCTAGAGATCAGAAGATTCTGGAGTTCCTGGCAAGCAGCAGTGTGGACCAGAGCCTCCAGACTGCAGGTAGGTCCCAGCCAGGGCCCCACCCAGACACCATTGGCTCAGGCACAACAGTCCAAGCCAAAGGGCAGCTCAGAAAAGAGCTGCACAGGCACACAAGCATCAACCAGAGGCCCATCCCATCCCAACAATAAGTGCATGGAGACCCTAGCCAGAAGCCTGCTCAGACACCAGGGTCTGGGGTGCACAGCTCCCAGGCAAAGACCCTCCCAGACAACAGCTACATTGAGGGCCAGGTCCTAGCCAGAGGCACACATAGATACCATCTCAACTGTGCACAGGCCCCAGCCAGAAGCCTGCCCAGACAACAGGTCAACTCAGGGACCCAGAAGGTAACCATTCTGAACCCAGGAATTGGTACACTGGTGAGCAGCAGAGAAAAGGTTGCTCCGTGGTTTGCTAAGAATTGAAGACCACTGGGTGAGCAAAAAGTTGCCTCAACAAAGGCATAGCAGGTTGCATCTGTTGAAATGAGAAGACACGTAAATAACTATCAAAACCAGACTTCCAGATCACCAAAGCAACCCCACAGGGAGCAGAGATGGAAAAATATGATACTCAACCACCAGGACTCCCTGAACTGGCAACAAAAGAGGATCCAAAAAATGAAATCAGAAATAATTTCTAAAATAACAAAAGACATTGTGCCCATAGTGCAAGACATGATTAATATATGTAGACCAGACACAGATAAAAAACTAGAGGAGCTGAGGAACATGATGGAATCCCAACACAGGAAACAAATGGAATCCATAAAACAAATAAAAACAGATTTCCAGGAGATTAAAAACTCCACTGAAAGTTTACACAGCAAAAAAAGAAAAAAGAAAAGGAAGTTTACTCAGCAGAATGACCAAGTATGAGGATAGACTTTCAGATACAGAAGGTAGGATTGGAATTAGTGAAAGAAAAATTTCTCAAAAATAGTAAGGAACCATGAGAAATCAATGCAGCAGCTGCTAAACAATGTAAAGAATAACATAAGACTGAGCAGAGTCAATGAAGAAACAGGAGTGTAGATAACATAAAAAAATTTCACAGAAGTAATGGCAGAAAACTTCCCAAGTAGGGGAAAAGAACTTGACATACAGATAAGTGAGGAATACAGGACTCCAACTACCCATGAAAAAAAAATCTACACATGCGCATACAAGAGTTAAGACTCCAGAAACCCAACAGAAGAACAAAATTCTACAAGCAGTTAGAGAAAATAAAACAAATTACACACAAAGGAAAAAGCCCATCACAATAGACTTCTCAGCACAAACCCTCAAGGCAAGAAGAGCTTGGAGTGACTTATTCCAAGCCCTAAAGGAAAACAGCCTCCAACCCAGATTGATGTATCCTGCCAAACTATCTTTCAAAATGGGTAGAGAAATAAGATACTTTCATGACAAAGAGCACTTGAGGAACTTCATGAATACCAAACTAGCACTACAAAGAATTTTAAACAATATCCTTCGAAAAGACAATGAGGATCACAACCCCAGGAAGTACACCAGAATGAATCCATCAGGCAAACTAAGAAATTAAACACAAAGGGGGAGAATCCAACAAAATGAAAAGGTCACAACAAGGGTAAGTCAATACATATCAGTTATAACCATCATTGTTAATGGTCTCAATTCAACAATCAAAAGAAAAAGACCGACACAATGGGTCAAGAAGCAAGATCCAACCATATGCTGCATACAAGAAATACATTTAATTCAAAATGAAACTCACAGACTGAAAGTTAAAGGGTGGAAAACAATACTCCATGCAACGGAAACCCCCCCCCCAAAAAAGAAGTAGCTATCCTCTTTGCAGATCAAGTGGATTTCAAACCAACACTGACTAAGAGAGACAAAGAAGGACATTACATCCTTGTAAAGGGATCAATCCAAGAGGAAGAGATGACAATCATAAATATATATGCACCAAACACTAGTGCACCCAACTATATAAAATAAATACTAACGGACATGAAAAATCATATGAGCACTAATACAATAGGAGTGGGGGACCTCAACACCCAACTGTCACAAATAGATAGATCAACTAGACAAAAAATAAAGAACAAAATAAATACAAGAACTCAACAGATGCTTACAGAGTGCTTCATGCCACAAAATCAGAATACACATTCTTTTCAGCTGCACATGGTTCATTCACCAAAATAGACCATATACTTGCTCATAAAACATGTTGAAGTAAATGCAACGGAATTTAAGTTATCCCCTGTATATTATCAGACTACAGTGGGATGAAATTGGAGAACAATAGCAAAAGAAACCACAAGAATTTGGTAAACATATGGAAATTGAACAACACACTTGTGAAAAACCAATGGGTCACATAGGAAATTAAAGAAATTGGACAGTTTCTACAATTAAATGACAATCCCAATACAACATACTGGAATCTATGGGACACAATGAAAGCAGTCTTATGAGGGAAATTCATAGCAGTGAATACACATATTAGGAAAACACAGTGAGCTCAATTAAACAACATGATGCTGAACCTCAAGCTTCTAGAAAAAGAAGAGCAGGACAATCCCAAAGCTCATACAAGGGAGGAAATTATAAAGATCACAGCAGAAATCAATTCAATGGAGATTAAGAGAATGATACAAAAAAAAAAAATCAATGAAGCCAAAAGTTGGTTCTTCAAAAGAATAAACAAAATTGACAAACCCTTAGCCAACCTTATCACGAAAAGGAAAGAAAAGGCCCCAATCCATACAATTAGGAATGAAAAGGATGAAATTACAACAGAACCACCAGAAATCCAGAGGATCATCAATACCTACTTCGAGAACCTATACGCCAATAAGATGGAAAACACAGAAGAAATGGATAGATTCCCAGATACATATGAATTACCAAAGGTGAAACAAGAAAACCTAAAACTCTAAACAACCTAACATCAATCAATGAAATTGAAAACATAAACTTCATTCCTGGAAGCAACCACCATCTTGACACCCAAAAGAGAGAAAGATCCAACCAAAAAAGAGAACTAGAGGCCAATCTCACTAATGAATATAGATGCAAAAATCTTCAATAAGATACTGGCAAACAGAATACAGAAGATCATCAAGAAGATCATACAACCTGACCAAGTGGGATTCATTGCAGGGATTCAGGGATGGTTCAACATACACAAATCAATAAATATGATACATTATATTAACAGAGCCAAGGACAAAAACCATATGATTGGGGCCGCGGATTTAGCTCAGTGGTTTCGATGCCTGGTGCACAGGCGCAAGGACCCGAATTCGATCCCGGGTCCAAAAAAAACCCCCCAAAAACCAAAAAATCATATGATCATCTCAATAGATGCAGAAAAAGCAATTTGACAAAATCCAACACACATTCATGATAAAAACCCTACAAAAAATTGGAACAGACAGTCTCTACCTCAATCTGATAAAAGCCATCTATGAAAAACCAACAGCCAGTATCATACTAAATGGTCAAAAACTGAATTCTTTCATGCTAAAATTAGGAACAAGTCAAGGATGTCCACTGTCACCACTCCTGTTCAATATAGTTTTGGAAACATTAGCCACACCAATTAGATAAGAGAAAGAAATAAAAGGAAGATCGGAAAAGAAAAAGTCAAAATGTCATTATTTGCAGATGACATAAACTCTATATAAAAGACGCCAAGAACTGCACTAAAAGTCTTATAGACTTAACAACTAAATTCAATAAAGTAGGTGGACACAAGGTCAATACACAAAAATCAACTGCTTTCCTCTACACCAACAACAGACTCACTGAGAGAGAAATGAGGCAAACAATTCTTTTCACTATAACAACCAAAAAATTGAAATACCTAGGAATCAACCTAACAAAAGAAATCAAAGACCTCTACTCTGAAAACTACAGCACTCTAAAAAAAAAGAGTTCAAACATGATATCAGAAAATGGAAAGACAACCCTTGCTCCTGGGTAGGAAGAACCAACATAGTGAAAATGGCCACACTTCCAAAACTGCTATATAGGTTCAATGCCATCCCAACTGAAATTCCAGCACCATACTTCATAAACCTTGAGAAAACAATCCAAAAATTCATTTGGAACAAGAGACCTAGAATAGCAAAAGCAATTCTAGGCAATAAAGACAAGGTAGGGAGTATCACAATCCCCAACTTGAAACTATACTACAAAGCTACTGTGATAAAATCAGGATGGTACTGACCCAAGGACCAGTGGAACAGATTAGAAGATGCAGAAACAACTCCAGACATACTCAGCCACCTCATCTTCGATAAAGGACCCAAACACCCTCACTGGTGGCAAGATAGCCTCTTTAATAAATGGTGCTAGAAAAATTGGGTTTCAACTTGCCAAAGATTAAAACGAGACCTACCTTTCTCACCATGCACTAAACTAACATCAAAATGGATTAAAGACCTAGGGCCGGGGAATTAGCTCAGTGGTTTCGCTGCCTGCTGTGCAAGCACAAGGACCCAAGTTCAATCCCTGGTACCAAAAAAAAAAAAAAAAAACCAAAGATCTAATAATATTATTAAAACAGAAACACTAAACCGGCTGGTAGGAGGTTAAGTAGAACTCTGGAAGACACTGGCATAGGAAAAGATTTGCTGAACAAAACCTCAGTTGCATGTGAACTAGCACAAACAATCAACAAGTGGGATCTCTTATTAAAAAGCTTCTGCATAGCAAGAAAAACCACCAACAGTGGGAAAAAATTTTCACCAGCCTTTCCTCAGAAAAAGGTCTACTATCTAGGATATATAAAGAACTTAAAAAAATCAGACCTCCCAAATTTAAAGATCCAATCCAAAAATGGACATCTGAAACGAACTGACTTTTCTCAAAGAAGTAAAAGCTTCAAATAATCATCAAAAAATCTTGAACATCAAACGTCATTCAAGAGATGCAAATGAAAACAACGCTGAGATTCCACCTTATCCCAGAAAGAATGGTTGCTATCATGAAATCAAGCAATAATAAATGCTGGCGGGGTGTGGGGAAAGAGGAACCCTGCTCCACTGCTGGTGAGAGTGTAGACTGGTGCAACCACTGTGGTGATAAATATGGAGATAACTCAAAGAACTAGGATTGGAAGTTCCATTTGACCCAGCTTTTTCCTTCCTGGATATCTCCCCCTCAAAATTAAAAGAATTATACCACAGCAATTTATGCATACCCATGTTCATAGCAGCACAGTTTGTGAAAACTTGGAAAGAGCCCCATTGCCCATCAACTGCAGACTGAATAAAGAAAATGTGTTTTTTCTATAAAATGGAGTATTACTGAGCCATTAGCAATGAGAAATTAGAGACATTTATAGCTAAATGGATGCACATTGAAGCAATACTCTTAAGGGAAATAAATAGGAAACATATGTGTAAATACCAAATAGTTTCTCTGGTGTGAGAAACTGAAAGTGTAAATAAGGACTAAAAGCAAAATAGATAATGTGAAATCATAAGAAAAGGGGCAAAGGGAAAGTGAAAGGGGTAGGGGAAAGGAAAGAAGGAATGGAATTAATATGAGAAAATGAAAAAAATGGAAACAAAGTGTTTGTAAATAGGGAGTGGTGGAGGGGCTGAAGGAGAGGCAGGAGAATGGGGAAAAAATAAGAACCAAGATAGAGTATGTAAAGGTTCAAAATCCTAATGATCAATGTCATTATATTGTATACCTAAAACGTTTCAATAAAATTAATAATATTAAAAAAATCTTCTGGAATCCTTAGGAAGCCAACAGGCTAAAAATAACTATGAAGAGAAATACAAGAGGGAGGAGATAAAAATGGAAGGGGCAGAGACAACAGTTGTGAGATGAAACAGATTGCTGGGGATAGACTGTGAACCCCAGGTTCTCTCTCTCCCCAGAGACTCTTGCAAATTAGGAATAAAAACAGAATCACTGAACTAGAGACTGCCTGTCTCTGTATAGGCACCACTTTTGCAAAAGTTTAGATTAAAGGCCTCTCTTTGCTGAACAAAACCTCAGAGCCAAACTGGCTCTGAAGTCCAATTGTTTTTTGTTTTTGTTTTTATTTTGGTCTGGATACATGAGATCATTTCTTGCATAAACAAACCCAAAACCAGCAGCAAAAAATAAAATAGCTGAAATAAAAAGCCGAAAACAAAGACAACAGAAAAAAAAAATCAAACCACAAGCTGGTTTTTTGAAAAAATTGACAAACTTCTATAACATCTGACAAAGAAAACAGAAAAACACCACAACTACCAACCATCTGGAATTAAAGATGGATAACATTACAAATCATAAATTAAAAGATAATAGGGGAATACGTTAAGTAATTAATTACATACTCATAAACTTGACAATTTGATGAAACAAGTAATTCCTTTTAGTAGTGTGTACTAGCCACAAACTACTAAAACCAAAGAAACTGATAAACAGTACTATATCTATCAAAGAAACAAAATTCAAAAGTTTAAAATATTCTGAAAAGGAAAGTCAGGCCATATTTTGTTCATTTGAAAAATAACTCTAGGAGCAGGGGATTTAGCTCAGTGGTTCTGGTGCTGCCTCACAAGCTCATGGTCCCAAGTTCGATCCTCAGTAGCAAAAAAAAAAAAAAAACACCTCTAGATAGCCAAACCTTTCTGGATTTTGAGGGACCACTGCAAATCCAGATAGATAGAAGTGAAAGGCTGGGGCACTCATTTGAAGGAAAAAAACACCAACTTCTGGAAACTGGGCATTTGTATTTTAAAGGGGTAGCTGCCAAAGACCCAAGAAGGAAGATTAGGTCAAAACCATGCTTAAGGTCAGAATCCCAAAAGGTATTATTTTTGGTGGGTTACCTAAGGAGGGAAAATAAACAACTCTCAGAGAGGAAGACAACAGTGTTTTGATGCCAGAAAGAAAAAAAAAAACTTTTTTGACAATTCCTGACCTAGTACTAGCCATACTCCTATTTAGGGCCTGAAAAACCCAAATAAAAATATAGTTTATTTTAAACTACATTTTTTATCTTTTAAACTATATTTTTAAAACTGTATTTTAAAAACATAATTTCAGTAGGGCAGTGAAGTAGGTCCCAGGTACATGGCAAAAGCAAATGTAAACACACTTAACCTCATTTAAATAGCATACAAAACCAAAGAATACCCATAGATAAAACTTTACAAAACAACTGGTTGATTAACTCAGTCAGAGCATGGTGGTGAAACTTCACAAAATATGTTCACACACAAAAATCAGTGAAATCACACACCACACCAAGAGTGTGATCTGAAGAAATAAGGACACACTAAATCAGAACCACAAAAGTATAGATAGTATACTGGACACTGAATATATGTTTAATAAATTTAAGGAAATAAAAGACGGAATCAGGGCCAAGGATTTAGCTCAGTGGCACCGCGCCTGCCTGACAAGCACAAGGCCCTGAGTTCGATTCCCAGTACTGGGGAAAAAAAAAGATGGAATCAAAGGTGAGATGATAAAAGAAAACAAGAAACTATGAAAAATGATAAAGCTATTTTAAAGAAAAGAAAAAAAGAATTTAAAATTGAGAAACTATGATAAAAATAACATGTTAAAGTTGGTTCAATAGTAAAGTAGATTGTCTTTAGAAAGAATGAATGAGTTAAAAGGTAGATCTGAAGAAATCACCTAGCCATTTGAGAAACAAAGGATGAAACACACACACATGCACACATACTCACAAAGAACAGATAAGATAAAACAGGAGAAAAACATGGAAGCTGTTCAATGTGAATTATATAAATAAGGAATAAGAGCGTGTAATTTCTAAACTGACATCCTGCAAGAGAGGAAAGAGTGAGAGCAAATGAGAGACGCTGTTGTCAAAAGGCCTGAGTTATAATTCTAGCTCATCACTTACTGTACAACCTAGGGCACATTATTTAACTTTTCTAAGGCACAGTTTTCTCATATGTAAACAGGACAATAATGCAGACCTCCTACAAATGTTGACTATTAAACAAAATCCAAACATACACTTCACACAGAACTCAATAAATACCACTTATACTGGGAATTAAAAAAGGTTTTTGCGGGGGTACCAGGGAACAAACTCACGACCTTGCACTTGCAAGGCAGGTGTGGTGCCATGGCGCTAAATCCCTGGCCCCAATTAAAAAATAATTTAAAAAATTTATTTGCAAAGTATGTAAAATAAAACAGTATTTTTTCTTTAAATGAGGTTCTATGTTGCCCAGGCTCATTTCCAACTTCTGATCCTTTTACCCTTGGCCTCCTGAATAGCTGGGATTAGAGGCATTCACCTCTGTGCCCCATGAAAATCGGGGTTAAGACAGAAAAAAAAAACCTACCCAGGTAATAATTTAATTTCCTAGTCTGTGGAAAGGAAAAACAGGTTATCTGACCTTACATGATCTGTCAATTCTGCTGACACAATTCTTAGAGTAGATATAGTCAGTCACTCTAGATATCCCTCTGGTTCATTTTCCACCCATTCCTCCCAAATTTGTAAGCACTCAAGAGGAGAAAAGATACTATTCCAAATCTCTCATCTTAAATTCTGCTTTGTGAAAAAAGAGAAAGAAACAAGAAAACCACATACTTACTTTTCATTAGTTTTCCTGATAATTCTTTTAGTGGAGAAGAGGGACTGTTTCTACTGGCTATTGTAAGTCTGGAGGAAAATTCTTGAGTTTCCATGGAAACTGGATGAGTTCCTCCTCTAGCCATTTCAAGATGGAAAGAATAGGTACTGTCACATTCTTGGGAAAGCAGCAAGTGATTGTGACTGCTGTTAGTTCTATTATTCAGGTTGATTGCTTCTGACTGAGTCATAAGCAATTGAGCTGCACAAGAATCTTCCAACCTCTTGTCAAGGGACTCAGTTGTAAAAGATGCTGAAGTTCCGTGCTTTTTAGATGGAGAGACAGGCTCAGCCAGTGAGCTCTGCTTCACTGTGTTCAGACTGTGTGCTCTTATTCGGGACCAAGTTGTAGAGTGAAAACTCTCAGCCTCTACCCAAAATTTAACCAAATGTTCCATTCTTCGAAGTTCCATGAATTGAATGAAATATGGGAGGACAACAGTGTCATGCAAGACTTGATCAAGGGTTTTTGAAAGACTTGATTTGGTCTCTTGAGTCTGGTAGTCCAGACAAGATCTGCCTAAAAGAAGCAAAAGAATCAGCAATTTAGTCACAAATAATTTCAGATTGAAAGGTAAGTCAATCACCTTTAACAATAGTGTTATCAGAGGTTTGGAATAAAGTTTATTTCCAGGCAACTAAAATGAGTAAAGAACTGGAAATACTATAATTTGGGTTTCTAAGCAAAGAAACAACCGCCCAAAACTTATTTAAATTACTAAAAAGTACTTTATTACTCAATCCTTATATTTCCTCTAGTGGCAATTCAGACCACATAATTTCTTAAAGGAAAAAGATCTTGTGATACTATTCCCAAAGAAAAAGGGCCACTACAAATATAAAAAAGTATGCAACCTCATTAAAAACCCCAGAAGAGGCCAGGATTGGTGGTGACACCTGTAATCTCAGCACTCTGGCAGCTGAGACAGGAGGATCACCGCAAGTTCAAGGCCAGCCTGGACTACATAGTGAGTTCAAGAGCATCTTGAACTACATAGTGAGATGGTGTCTCAAAAATCTAAATTAAAAAATAAATCTAGAAGAGAAAGGCAAATTAATACAAGATAACATTTTTGCCTATCAAACGGGAAGAAGATTTTTCAAAAAAAATAATAAGCCTAATAAGGTATAGAGGCAACACTCTCACATACTGGTGATGAGAATATAAAATGACAAAATCTTTATAGAGGAGCATTCAGGCACACACAGTAAATCCTTACCAAACTGTATAATTTTCAGTCTAGTAAGTACTTGTGGGCACTTATCCCAGAGAAAAACTGTTGATGTATGGATATAACTATATAAAGATCTTATGAAGTCTCAGCATTATTTATAACAGAATGAAGAGTAGCTTTGGGATCTTATCTTAAAAAATGAAACTAAATTTAATAAAAGATACATTTATTTTAGCTAAATTTAGGTTATTATAACCACAAGCTAACTATTAGAATAAACAAAAAAGTTAAAAAAAAATTTGGCCTTCACAGCATGTCATAAAATGGGTCATTTTGATAAAATTAACTAGGGTTTCAATGATTTTCCTAAAAGGATTTCCTTCATCCTTTAATACTCAGATCAACTGTTTTGAAGCACCTCACGCCATCACCTTTAGTAACTGTCCTATTGCAAAATGATATTGTCCATCTTTGACATTACTTCATGAATTTGAGGAAATCCTAGTTTTGTCAAGGCTTGGAATTTCTTTTAACTAGAGAGATCGCTTCTTTTAATTATAAATTTACATCCAGTTATAAGAAATAATACAGAAAGATCATTTGGAGGGTTAGCAGTGTAGCTCCATGGTAGAACACTTGCTAACATGTATAAGGCCCTAGAGTCCAGCCCCACCACCACAAAAAAAAGAGAAAAAGATCCCTTGAACCTTTTAGCTTTCCACATGGTAACATCTTCCAAAACTACAGTACAGTATTATACCAAGGTATTAACACTGATACATTTCATTACTTTTACTGGATTTCCTCAATTTTACTTCATGTGTGTGTATGTATTTAATTTTATCGTATATATATATCTATATCTACTGTCAAGATACAGCAATGTTTCAATACCAAAAGGGGCCCTGGGGTGGGGATTTAGCTCAGTGGTTTCACCTCCTGCTGTGCAAGCCTAAGGACCCAAATTCAATCCCTAGTGTGAAAAAAAGGGGGGCCCTCAAGTTGCCTCCTTTGTAAACATACTCACCTTCCCCTCTCACTTCTGGCAAACACTAATCTGTCCTGCATGTCTCTAACTTTGTCATTTCAAGGATGTAAATACAAATAGAATAACGCTACACTGTAGGGATTGGCTTCTGTCTCAAAATAATACCCTCGAGATTACTCTTTTTATTCCTAAGAAGTATTCTAGGATATGAATGTACTAGTTCACTCGCCTGCTGAAGGAAATTCACTTTTTCACTAATAAGTTGACACAAACATTCCTGTACAAGTTTTTGTGCGAAAATAAATTTTCATTTCTCTGAGATAAATGTCTAAAAGTGCAATTAATGAGTCATATGGTAACTTCATGTTTAGCTTTATAAGAAGCCTCCAAGCTATTTTCCTAAGTGGCTATATCATTGAACATTCCTACCAGGAATGCATCCAGCGAAAAATTACTGTTTTGTGATGAATAAGCACTTCACAGTGTATTGGTGTGCATGACCCACAAAGATTCTGACATCCTCCCTGGCTTTGACTATACATAAATGTTAAACAGAGAGATGCCAAAAGTGAGAGAAATTTTATTAGAAGCAATTCATTCATGGATTTTTTTTTTTCAATTTATGACAATGTGACATGCAATTTTTTTTTGTTTTTGCTGTTGTTGTTGTTGTTTTGTTTTTGTAGTACTGGGGATTAAATTTAGGAAATTCTCACTGAGCTGCCCAGGGTGAGCTAAAACTTGCAATCCTTCTGCCTCAGCCTTCCAGAGTGCTGGAATTATAGGCATATACCACCACATCCAGCTTTTTAAGTGAAGAAATTGGAGTAACAAATACTCAAAGACCTTCTGCATATCTCTTTACTGGGGGGGTATTTTAACGTAACAGGGATTTTACCATACACACTGTACTCAACTACTCTTTTCACTTTCACCTGGCTATTTTATTTATTTAATTTGGTTTTTTTTCCTTAAATTCTTTTATTGGTACATTTTAGGTATACAACACATTTACATTTCTCATTGGGAACTTGTACCTTTACATGATGTATCTTGGTTCTTATTTTTTTGCCATTTAATTTGGTTTTTTTGAGACAGAGTCTCACTATGTAGTTCAGGCTGATCTTGAACTCATGATGTATCTATTCTAGGCTGGCCTCGAATTCTCAGTTCAGCCTCCTGCCTAAGCCTCCAAAGTACTGGGACTGCAGGCACCACCACCCCCAGCTCTTCAAATGTCTTTTTTAGACTTTCAAACAACTACACCATATTCCAGAGTATGAGTACACCACAGTTTGACTATTTCTCTATTAACATGTATTTATATATTGTTTCTCATTTTTTGCTATCACAAACAATACTATAAATTGTCTTATACATACTTTTTTTTTGGTACCGGGGATCAAGCTTGGGACCTTGCCGGCCCTTATACGTACATATATATACATCTTTGTGCATACCTGATGGCTAAATCTTAGAAAGAGAAGTGTTGTTCAAATGGCACTCATGTGTGCACACACATACACACACAAATAAATACACATGCACATATATACTGTTTGTAGTATCGGGGATTAAACCCAAGAGCATAATATACTAGGAAGGTACTTTACCACTAAGCTATACCCTAGATCTTTTTTATTCGTACTTTTTTTTTTTTTTTTGGTACCGGGGATCAGGTCCTTGCACTTGCACAGCAGGTGGCGAAACCACTGAGCTAAATCCTCAGTCCTCTTACTGTATTTTGAGACAGGGTCTTGCTAAATTGCCCAGGCTGGACTCAAACTTGCAATTCTCCTACTTCAGCCTTGTGAGTAGCTGGAATTACAGACCTGTGGCACCACTCCTGGCTATATCTTATATTTCAAAAATATTTTCAAACTGACTGCGCTCCAAAAAGTCATCAATTTATATTATCATTAAATGGGAGTGGCCATTTCCTTGCACCTCTATGAACATCCAATTCATCAAATTTAAATATATGCTAGTATGTTTTAACTGTTTTAATTTGCTTTTCTGTATTACTGAAGTGAAGCATCTTTTTCATGTATTTTTAATTAGTGGTCAAATGTATTTCTTCTTCTGGAAACTGCTTATGTTTCTCCTGCCCATGCTATATATTTTATATTTATTGGAACTTAATACAGTACCCTCCATTATACTTGTTGCTGATATTTTAGTTTATTTTCTCAAGTCCCTTCCAACAGTATAGGTCAGTTTCCTATAACAGGAGTTCCACATTACTGTACTCATCTCCTTCCCCTACTAGAAGTTAACAAAAAGTCACTTACCCAGGTCCCCAAAGTGAGCAGCCTCCATGTGGCTTGGCTGCTTCTTAAGTGTTGCTGTCCTGCTGCTTGAAAAGGAGTCCATGTTGGCAGAAATGGCATTGATTGCAACATGACTTGGTCCTGCAGCCTCCAGCAAGGCATGATTTTTAGTACTTTTTTGTGGGGAATGTACAGCTATGGAAGCTATAATTTTTCAAACAAAATGTTAAACACAAAGCTTAGCATAATTTGGTACTCTAGAACTCAAAGGGTTTTAAGAAAACCTTAAAAAATTAAATTTTGTAATAATTTGTTTAATCAGCACACAACAAAAAACTCAGATGAAAGGTAACTCAAACAGCAGAAAATTGGAAAGAAAACACTAATATTATTTATAAATAAAAATAGTGTACCAAAAATTAAATGAGAGAGAGAGAGAAAGAGAGCTCCTTCGAGAAATTTGTCTATAACAGACAGAAAGTACCAAAGCAAGAGAGCCTTCTGAAATATGGACCCTTTTCAATTCCTTAATTGCTTCAGGAACAAAACTAAAATTGCAGAATGCTTAGGAGAAAATAAAAAAACCTAGAAAAATATTCCTCAGGATACTTTTAATTGAGTAACAAAATTTCTCCATCTAACAAAATACACTGATGATCAAAGTTCAAGCTGCCTAAAGATAAAGCACGCTTAAAATGTACAAAATACAGATTAAGGATATAGCTCAGAAGTAGTGTGCTTCCCTCACAATGGTTAGGTAGACTCTGGATTTTATCCCCTGCATCACCAAAACAAAAAAAATTACAAAATGTATTTTTTTGGCCAGGTGTGATGGTCCATTCCTGTAACCCCAGTACTCTGGGAGGCTAAGAGGATCAAGAGTTTGAGCCCAGCCCAAGCAATCTGGCAAGATTCTGTTTCAAAAAACAAACAAACAAAAAAACAAAAAGGAGTTGGGGATGTAGCTCAGTGAAAAGGCCCTGGGTTCACTCAATATTGCAGATTTTTTTCTTTAGTAGTCTGAAAAACATTAGCATTACCTTTTTGTTTGTTTGTTTGTTTTGGTACTGGGGATCAAACTTGGGACCTTGTGCTTTCAAGGCAGGCAGAGGAACCACTGAGCTAAATCCCTAGCCCTTATCTTTTTTACTTCAGAATAAAGGATTTACATACTAAGTGTTAATAAGAAATAACAATATTATAACACTCAAAGTAACCTTACATCACTACAGCTGAATTAAAACTCTACCTATCCTAATCATTTCACATAAGTATTAAGGAGTTTGTGTGTGTTTTTTGAGACAGGATCTCATTGTGTAGTTCAGGCTGGCTTTGAACTCACAGCCATTCTCCTGCCTCAGCCTCTCGTGCTAGGATCACAGTGTGCACCAGCACACCCAGCTTAATGACTTACAAAAGGATCTTTTAAATTTCAGCATAGGGACTAAACACAGAGCCTCACAAATGTTAGGCCAGGACACTACAGCCCTTTCTGTTATTTTCTATTTTTTGACAGTGTCTCCATAATTGTCCAGGCTGGTCTCCAACTTTCAATCCTGCTTCAGCTTCCCAAACAGCTGAGATAACAAAGGTGAGACACCATGACCAGCTGATGAAAACTTTAAGAATGTCTCAGTCACTTTCCTGGTTGCTGGGACAAAATACCCAATACACACAACTTAAAGAAGAGGTTTATTTTGGTTCGTGTTTCAGTCCATAATAAGCAGGCTCTAAGGTAGGGTGGCACAGCACAGGCTGGTGGAGGAAAGCTGTTCAGCTCATGGCAGCCAGGAAGCAGAGATGCACTCTTCCAAGCCATATCCTCACTGATCCTCCTCTTTCAAGCAGGTCTTGCCTTCTCCTAACATCACATTTAGCTATAATGTTCCCATGATCCAAGTATCTTTCCAAAGCCCCACCTTTGAGCACACCAGGCTTTGGGGAGACATCCAGATATAAACTGTAACAGAGACATTTCAGCTTAGTATACTGCTATAGCAAGAAATGAAACAAGTCACTTAACATTACATGTCTAATGATAAAATACTCTAAAATAACTAAAGTTGTCACTCTTAGCACCCCCGTAAGTGCTCTCAGCATATGGTCCCAGATGCAAAATCTGAGTAATACTAGGTAGGACTTATGAAGGCTACTAGTACTACAACTCAATCGGTGACTCTTAGAGATATGTTTATAGGCTAAAGCATATAAGAATGTGAATATCCATAACTGCTTACCAGGTATTTAAATTTGCCAGCCATTCAGTAAGAATTTTGAGAGTTGTGAAGTGGAGAGTAACTGCCTTCATACCGTTTGCTCAATTTCAGAAGAAAGCTTTGTGTTTATTTTCATATTAAAGGGAACAAAATCATTTTAACAAGTTTATAAACAATAGCTAGTTTTCTGGTACAGTCAACAAACTACAAATAAGATTCTATGGGAATGATGAGACTTTCTAATTGTTTCTTTTTGAGCAGAAGGCTTATCAAAAGACATTTAATACAATTAGTTTTCAACAACCCGTTGGTGGTCCACATCTACAAGATATCCAGCCCAACTCGACCCCACTCCAAACCCCGACCCCACTCCAAACCCCGACCCCACAGAAAAGCACATACTTACCAGAATTTTTAGCAAGTATGGTTTGGAAATTTGTTTTTGTTTTTAAAAAAGGTCCCTAGGGCAAGTTATTTACAGTTTAATTGCCACTGTTAACTGATCTGGACCTGGACCTGGACCTCTGCCAATGCACAGATGCTGGAGACTTAGATCTACTTGAAGAACCACCTTTCTGGCTCTTCTCAGGCGCAGGAGACCTACTAACAGAATGGGACATGCTCCAACTCCAGCTCTGACTTCTTGGCCAGCTGTAAGACTTGTGACTATGGGAACAAGATTGGCTACGGGACCTAGAGGAACTCCTAGTCTGTGATCGAGACCTGCTTCTTGACCTATTGTGCCTTTTGCTGCCTTCAACTAATTTGATTTTTCACCCTTTTATTTCCTTTCCAGAAAGTTTTTCAATAGCATTCTTTAAGTCACAGTAAGAGGCAAACTCAATCAACCCTTTATTTAACTTAGGTCTGTGTGCATCCTCAAAGGCTACTTCCCCAGCTTGTCTCATGAAATCTTTGAGATCCTGACAGCTGACTCGGAAGGATAAATTCTCAACTCTAAGTCAATTTTCTGTTCTTATAGGTGGAGCACTTCATCTATCATTTCGGGGTCTGTGACTACAAAATGATCAGAGTATTGTCCTCTATCTCTTCCTCCTCGAGACTGAACCCCTAGCATGTTCAATAGTAACCCTTTCACTACAAAGTTCTTTTCCATCAAGTTCATACATAGCATCATCCGCATCCCTTGGATCCTCAAATTTCTAAAATAGAGCTTAACATGCTTATTGGGGCTTCAAGCATGCGTTTTCACAACACAGTAGGTACACTAAAACCCACAAAACCAAACCCTCTTTTCAAATCAATATCCCTGATCCATCCACAACCCTTGAAGAATCTTTCCATGTCATTCTCCCTAGCTGCTAGATTTAACTTCCTGACGATGAACACTTGACAGCCACTCATGACCTCCAGCTAGTGTGCCCTACCAGACAGGCTCTTTGGTGGCTGAAATGCAGAGGCCCGTAGTCTGCAACAGAGTCTTCTACCTCCCTGAAGACCAGGGCACACCTCCACTAACTGCTTCTTAATTCGATGTCTATGATAATGTAAAATTCTATTAAATCATTTGTACAGGGCTTTTCTCTCCTCCCTTAAGTTCTGTTAGAATGAGTACTTCATATTTACCTGCTCCTTCCTGTTAGCCTATCTTAACTTGGTCTCCCTAATTTCTTCTTCTATCTATTTATCTTTCTCCTTCTTTTACTACATTAAATGCCTACTGTGTCAGATATGGTCTTCTTTGACTCCTCTTCTTCCTATGGCTGTTGATTCTTTTTGATAGAAAGCACGTTTATTCACAAACCTTCATATATTGCTAAAACAATAGCTTTCAAAGTTTTTTTTTAAGCTGTAAGCTCCTTTTCTCACACACCCTCCTCCATAAACAATAATATATAGGTCATGATTTGTCTGCAAAATAGGTAAAGCCAAAGTAACCGCTGATTCAAGAGAAGAGTTACTCATGCCTCAATGTAGACACTCTAAGCAACAACTCCTAGGCCATGCCTCTGTGAAATGGCTAGAGAACACCTGAGCAGTACCTCAGACCTGTCGTTTGATCTGGGATCAAGCACTGTGTCTCTAATTATTTACTATTTAGGCATTCCCACTTTGACGTCGCCATCTCAAGCCCAACTTATTCAAATATCACAAATGTTACATATTCTAAACTAATTTTTCTTTCTACTTTTCCTTTGTCCACTCCACCAGTCTCCAAATTTCAACCTTGTGGTCCCATTCTTATCTGTTACTTGCTAAAATCTGTCGTCATTTTCTTCAAGATGTTTAGTTTCAACACCACACCCCTGGTACAGGTCCTTTTGTATTACAAAAGAACTTCCAAGGCCTCCATCCCACATAACCCTTCCAAAATGTCCTTTCATAAACACCCATACATACATCATCAGTATCCTGTTCAAAAGCCTATGATGGCCACTTTTTGTCTGTTTCAACTTTCCTTTCTAGTCTTTACAGCTCTCAATAACATTATCTCAATCTTTCTGTAAAAATTGTCCTTTACTTGTCTGAAGGCCTCTCTGCCAACATATAAATCCACCAAAAAAAATGTATACATACTTCAGGAAAAGAAAAAAAGTATGATGCGTTTTCAACAGATGGTGTTACCCTTGTATGGGGGAACCTAGAGGACGTCATATATTGCAAAAAACCCACTACACTGCCCTTAGAGAAGAAACTGAAAATGCATGTGCAGCAATCTCAATGATCAAGGTTACTCAAGTAGCAGTTCTCTGTACTAATAAATGTTTAGAAGCTAATGGCCATCACTTTGAGCACCTCTTGTAATCGTAGAGGCCAAAGGTAACTTGCATTAATATCATTATGCCTCAATAAATTCAGTATGAAAATATTTATACAAGTTTTTCTTTTCCTGAAGTGTGTATACATTTTTTCGTGGATTGTGTATACTCAAAGAAACAAAAGGCTAAGGTGGCAGGAGAAGAAAAAGAATCTTTTCATTCATTCAAATCCATCTTTTAATGATTTGTATCTAGATGTTCTCCCAAAGCCTCATATCCTCATATGTGGGGATTTGGGGAGGTAGTGGATCATAGGGGTGTGTCCACGGATGAATGTACAGTTAAATGTGATGCTAGAGGAAGAGGGTCTCTGGGAGCATGACCTGGAAGGGTATCCCTCCCTCCCTCTTCCCTCACCTCTTTCTGGTTCCCACTGCCACGCTATGAGCTATTTCTTTGCTGGCATACCCCTCTGCCATGCTGCCCTGCCTTGGAGCCAGCCGACATGGACTGAAACATCTACAAACTGTAGGTCAAAATAAACCTTTTCTCCTTTAACTTGTGGATGTCAGGTATTGTGTCTCAGTGATGAAAAGGTAACTAAGACACATCTTATACTTCAACTTTTATATTGGGTAAGTTTCATTTCCATGAAGTCCTCCCTAAGCTTCAGAAATCACTTGCTGCTCTCAACTTTCTTTGAACTCCTCACAATACTTCACTTAATTTGACTAATTCAACACTAGATGCCTACTATGTTAAAACTAGATAGGGCCGAGGATTTAACTCAGTGGTTCTGCCTCCTGCCTTGTAAGCACAAGGTCCTGAGTTCGATCCCCAGTACCCCTGCCCCCCCAAAAAATACCACTGCAGAGCCAGGCATGGTGGCACACACCTGTGATCCCAACACTTACAGAGTGAGGCCCTGTCTCAAAAAAAACACAACACAGCAGAGATTATAATCTAAACCTAGCACATTCTAACCTAGAAATAAGGAAAAGGTATTGATGCCAATAAAATACTATGAACAAATTTTAAATTAAAGCCATTCATCCAAAGTAATAAATAAAAGCTACAATCATCCACATTTCTGAATAAACACAAAACCAAACCTTACAGGAACATTTTCTCTCAGTTGTCAAACTGCTGAGTTGAGTAGCCTTCATTTTTGCCTTACTGAATAAAGTCAACTAATCACTTTTGGAGAACAATCAAATAGATGACTAATGATGAGGGGACTGGTTTACTGTAATCACTAGTTCAGTCAATCAATGTTCAGTAAAAAAAGCCTATTACATCTTACCTGTTAAAGAAGATACAGGTTAAAGAGGGATGTAAATCACAATCATAATTATAAAGCAAAGCAGAAGATAACAGGATTAAAGAGCTCATAAATGCTAAGCACTTTTTTTTCTTTCTTTTTTGGTTCTTGAGACAGGGTCTCCCTGTGTAGTTCAGGCTGGGCTTGAACTCACTATGTAGTCCATGCTTGCCTCGAACTTGTGGTGATCCTCTTGAGCGCTGGGATTACAAGTGTGCACGCCCACCTCATTCCTTTTTTTTCCAGTACTGGCAATCAAACTCAGGACCTTTCATTTGCCAGGCAGGCATGGTGCCACTGAGCTACATTCCCAGCCCTCATTACATTTTTTTTTTTCTTTTGGTACCGGGGATCGAACTCAGGACCTTGTACTTGCGAGGCAGTCAGCAGAATCACTGAGCTAAATCCCCAGCCCACATGACTTTTGAATACAATGAAATGTCAGCTAAACTCACCTTTAATGGACTTGACATCTGAGGTCTTCTCTTCTTCTTTGCCTTTCACTACAAGACAAAAGGGCATTATGACCAACTTTTCCAGCCAAAGAGATCCTTTCCACATACTGTAAAAATCAGAGGTTTATTCTAATGGATAAGTATTCAAAGTTGCAGAATAATGGACTATCTTGTAGGGGGACAGAGAAGGGCAGTTGTCAGAGAAGGTTTCCCTAAGGAAGTAACCACTGAACAGCAGTGCAAAAAAAAAAAATTGGGAAAATGTAAGGAGACACAATATGGTCACAACATCTGTGTTCAAATTCTTCCTTTGCCCCTTTTTAGCCATGCAATCTTGGGGAAAAGTTGCTTCACTGGGTTTAAATTTCCTTGATTAATAAAATTAGGTCAACAGTAAAACTTTATACTCATGAAACAATATATACCTGTAAAAGGCATCTGGAGAGTAACTAGTACAGTAAATTTAGGATATATGTTAACTAATACTACCACAAAGGGTTGGGGATTTGGCCCAGTGGTTCTGCCGCCTGCCTCACAAGGGCAAGGTCCTGAGTTCGATCCCCAGTACCAAAAAAACCCCACAAAAAAACAAATATTACCACAAGCTATCCACTATACTTAGCTATTATAAGCATCACACACACAAAAAAGATTTCTTTGGTGGTGTATCTTGCTTCTTTGTATTTCCCTCACAGCTATCAAATACAACCATTTAAAATTACAAACACTCTAAATTTCTAACACTCAAAGTCAAACAAGTTGGCTCAAAATTGATCTTTCCTTTATTATACAAAATAGTGAAAATTATATTGCAGATAAGCTAACAACAAAACACCCAGGAATAGATACACAGCAGCTTAAGCAAAAGGTGAACTTTATTACAGGATCTGACAGAAGACTATTTTTAATCCTATTTTCTTGTTTTTCTTCCAACAGTAAACTGTATTATCAAAAGCTTATTGGGCTGGGGATTTAGCTCAGTGGTTTCGCTGCCTGCTGCGCAAGCGCAAGGACCGGAGTTCGATCCCCGGTACCAAAAAAAAAAAAAAAAAAAAGCTTATTGAGGGCCAGGGATTTAGCTCAGTGGTTCTGCTGCTTGCCTTGCAAGCACAAGGACCCGAGTTTGATCCCTGGTACCAAAAAAAGAGAGAGAAAAAAAAGTTAATCCAAAAAAAAAAAGCTTATTGAAATGAATCCTCAAACATATGTATCTCTCTACCTGTGCTCTTAAATACTAAAAGTTGAAGTCTATCCACCAACCATTTGAGTGCCTAGCATGTGCCAAAGAGACATTGGCAGAAAAGGCAACAATCAATACTGAACAGTTTCTCTGTGTGAGAAACTGAAAGTGTAAACAAGAATCAAAATGTATAATACATAATATGAAATAGGAAGAAAAGGTCCAAAGGGGAAGGGGAAGGGGAAGTGGGACGGGTACGGGAAAGGAAAGGGAGAGGAATAAATATGAGAAAATAGAAACAAAGTCTGTGTAAATAGGGAGGCGTGGAGGTGTTGAACAGAGGGCAGGGGAATGGGGAAAAAAACAAGAACCAAGATATATTATGTAAAGATACAAACTCCCAATAATGTCAGCATACTGTATACCTAAAATGTACCAAAAAAGTTAATGTAAAAAAAAAAGAAAAGGCAGCAATCTTGCCTTCAAGTCTACATTTAGCCAGTGACACATGCCTTCAATCCCAGCACTCTGGAAGGCTGAGGTAGGAGAATTCCAAGTTTGAGCCCGACCGAGGGAATTTAGTGACTTAGTAAGACCCTGTCTCAAAATAAAAAATAAAAAGGGCTGAGGACACAGCTCAGTGCAAAGGCCCTGGGCTCATTCCCCAGTACTGAAGAAGAAAGAAAGAAAGAAAGAAAGAAAGAAAGAAAGAAAGAAAGAAAGAAAGAAAGAAAGAAAGAAAAAGAAAGAAAGACAGACAGACATTCAAAGGTGTGGAGAACATAAGTGAGATCATCTCATGGAAAAAATTAGCAAGATCATCTCAGGTAGTGATCACTGTTGTCAGGAAGATAAAATACGAAACGTGGTAGAGTGACTGCTATCTGCACCCCTCTCAGCAGCATTTGCCAAGCAACTGCATCTCTCACTTGAAACATTAACCTGTCTTGTCTTTCATGACACTCCACTCTCCTCCTGGTTTTCTAGCTGCTCCTTCTCAATTTTCCCAATTGCTGACCTCTCTTTCTTCAACCACTGGGAGTTTTTCAGAAAAAAGGGTGGTTGTCTCTTTTCACTATATATACATATGTACTTTCTGACTAATCTTCCCTAATCTTTTAAAAAAATGTATTTTTAATTTTCACTGACAGAATAGTTGGACATATTTGTCAGCTACAGAGTGACATTTCACATAGCTAGCCACCTACCTGCCTGGGAATGTATCTTCTTTTTCTCAAACCTATTTCTACCTCTGTCTTCATCTTCTCATTAACTGACACTATCAGCTGCCAGATACTTGGCCTAAAGTCTGGAATTCATCCTCGACACTGTCTCTCCCTCACATGCCATGTCCCAACTAGTTCTAAAAACAAGTGATTCTACCACCAATATACCTTTGTAGCTCCACTTCTGCTACCCTCAAAACATTCTCCTCTCAAAGAGCTCTCCCATGTTAATAATTCAAACATGGAATTGCACATACAACCTACCAATCAAAACTACCATTTTGCTCTATTTCCTCTTTCCTTTTTATAAATGTAGCTTAGGAGCTGGGGATTTAGCTCACTGGCACCATGCCTGCCTCGAAAGTGCAAGGTCCCAAGTTTGATCCCTAGTATCCCCTCGACCCAACAAAAAAGAGAAAAAAATTGCTTCTTGGCCTTCTGGCTAAGATCAAGTGTATAGGACTGGGGATTTAGCTCAGTGGTTCCGCCACCTGCCTCACAAGCGCAAGGTCCTGAGTTCGGTCCCCGGTACCAGAAAAAAAAAAAAAGAAGGTAAGATCAAGTGTATAAATGTAGCTTAAAGTTTCTATAAATTACCACCTGGCCCTATTGCTCTTCCTCTCTTCCCAAAGTTAAGTTCTAACATAAATATTTTCCTGCCACGAGGGTTTTAAGACCATAATTTATTACCATAAAGAATGCAAAAATAAATAAATAAAATAAAACCTATGGTATTATTGTACACATCTTTTAAAATTACACAAATAAGGGATTGGAGGTACAGCTCAATTATAACAGTACTTGCCTAGCATGCCCGAGACCCTGGGATCAATCCACAGTACAAAAAACAAAAACAGCTACAATTGGTATCTACATATCTGACCTATACTGTACATGCAGTTTTGGGTCATTCATGTAGTTTTAGTCATTTTAATCTATTTGTTTCCTTTATAAATATAAGGGAAACTACCCATTTCCCTATTAATAAACATTTAGTTTATTTCCTAACTTTCACTTACATTGATGTGCTGTACATTCTAGTACATTCTTCCTATGATACATGCAAGAATGTCTCTAGGATAAATCCTTAGTAATGAAATCACCAGATAACAAGGTGCATCTTTAATGTGAACAGTTGCACCAATTCATATGGTAGCCTCGCTTCAAATTCTCATCCTTGACATTTCAAAAATTATTGCCAACTTAACAGTTTTGAAGTTATGTTTTAAATTAATTTTTGTTTCCTTTGATGTTAAGCATCCTTTCACATTTATTGACCATTTATTTAGGTTTTCTCTTTCATGATCTGCCCCTTCAGAATCTTTTACTTAATACTTGTAGAAACTCCATACATAATTTGGATACTCATCTTTTGGTGTTTTTATTACAAATATCCTAGACATTTTATTGCACAAAAGTTTTAATTTTAATGTAATCAAATGTACATTACATCGATTTTCTTGGGCTTATATACACGTGTGCGTGTGCGTGCGTGTGTGTGTGTGTGTGTGTGTGTATACATACCCACTCTCCTACCCCAAGATCAGATTCTTTTCCCCGTATATGTGTTCTATATGGTTTTAAGTTTTGCTTTTTCACATTTTGGAGTCTTATCTGCCTTGGATTTATTTTTGTATTATCAGAATTTGGTAAAATATAGCTTGTGGGTGAAATCTAGCTTATTGACAGATTTTTACAAATAAAGTAACAACAGTCATGCCCATTTGTTTAGGTACTGTCTATGGCTACAAGGATAGCGTATAACAGATATTCAAAGGCCTGCAAAGCCTGAAATACATTATTTACTTTCTGACCCTCTACTGAAAAAATTCACTGTTTTTTGCCAGATGGATAACCAGTACAATTTACTGCATAGCCATTCTTTTCCAACTGACTAGGAACTCTTTTTTTTAATATAAAAAGTTCCCATACATACTTGAATTTGTTTCTGTGCATTTGTTTTGAAAATATACCACCACAGTAAAAGAAATGGAAGAAAATCAAATGCAGGTCATAGCAAAACGTGCTTCCTCAGTCTTCAAACAACCAGCTCCCTCTTGACATTTAAGCTAAGATCTGAATGATACCTCCTCATAGGACTGCCTTAGTCACTCAATCTAGAGAGAAATGTCTGCCTGAACCACAGGTAAGAGAGAAAGAGAAATTCAAAGGATGTACTAAAGGTTTAGCCTGACCAATTAAAGGGCAAAAACCTGATGAACAGGTTTAGAAGGACTAAATCTGGAGTTAAATTTTAGATATTATAAATAAACTTGTCAGATAAGAATTTAAAAAGTGGACCAACAGATACACCAGTTTGGATTTAGGAGTGAGGAGCCAAGTTGTAAATACAAATTTGGGAGTCATAAACATATCGGTGATATTTAAGGATGGTATTAAAGTCTGGGTGGGATTCCTCATAAGACTGTCTCCAGCTTCTACTCTTGCCACATCTCATCTTCATAAAGCTGCTAGAATGATCTTTTTAAAACATAAGATCAGATCACTCCTTTTTTAAAGCCTTTAAAATAATTTTTTCTATATGTGAAATAAAACCTAACCATGGCCTATGAAGTTCTCAATCATTGATCCTTGCTATCTCTCCATTCCCCCATCGCAGTAGTAGCCTTCTTGAAGGCCCATTATGCTCCTCCTTCCCTGTTCCTATTGTCCCCAGGCCTCTCTAAATTATCTCCTGCTTAATCCTTTAGCTTTGCTTCAAAATCATTTGCTGAGTCCTTTCTCTAACATCCAACGAAAATGTTTCTCAAGTTACTCATTCAGTACACTTTATTCTATTTCTAAGTTCATCCCCCCACCCCCACACACAGAATTTATTTGCTTATTTATTTGTGTATGGCAGCCAACAATAAGCTCCAAAGATGTAGGGTCTCTATCTTGATTGCTCAATCATGCAGGCCTAGCCCAGTGCCTGATTAAAAGTATTTGTTGAATAAACAGGCAACAGTCTCTTGTGCAACAAGCAATTAGCCTCATTATTCTTAAAATGTTTTTTCCTTAAAAAAAACAAAACACCTAGGGCCGGGGATTTAGCTCAGTGGTTCTGCCACCTGTTTGATCCCCGGTACCAAAAAAACAAAAACAAAAACAAAAAAACCCTAAGCACTTCGACACTGTCAAACTATATATAGTTAACTAAGAATAGCCCTCTCCAGAGAGCTATTACTGTATCAAAGGTACTTACTAATAAAGCTTTTGACCATTTACCAGTTTCATTCATCACCTAGCATCAGTTACTGAGCCCCTGCCTTTACTGAAGAGGAATTCCTTAGTTACTGCTGAATGGCCCTTTAGGAATTACTTGGTTTTCAGGTAAAGAAGAGAGAAAAATGAGTTAACTTGCTTGTCCTAGGTTACACAGTAACAGTTCTCCTGTGAACTCAAGCCTGATGTAGTTTAGTGCTTTTTTAAAAGTCTGTTTCTGTCTGGTACACTTTCTCCAAAGCAATAAGAATTGACAGGGTAACAATTATCAGCCGAAGAGACTCACTTGCTCACTTTGATATGTATTTAATATGCAATAACCTTCCTGGGATCAAAACCATGCTGCCTTTAAAAATTATCAGCTCTTACAACTGAAAATCAGAAACACAAATAGCTCGTTTACTAAGTTAAGGTTCCAGTAGTTAGGAAATTTGCCAAGTCATCAAAAGTAGTCTTCTTCAACAGGAAACTTAGTAGTAAGCACTTTTATTTTAGGAACAACAGTAGACCTTCCCCTTTCCCCCTTCCCCCAAAAAGAGGAAACTGGAAAACAGTACAGTACTAGTTGAAGAAAACAATGTTTTCGTGTGTCGCTTTCAGACATTAAACCCTCAATATTCAGAAAAGTCAGTCTTTCACAATAAAGTACAAAAGTGATTCCTTGATCTTGATCCACAGTACGTGAAAAAGCCAACCAAACAAAAAAACCTGAAAAGCAGCTCTTAAGCAAACCAGCATTAACTTCTATGGGTCTCAGCACACTTTTGGACCAGCGCGACAATACCCTTCTGACCTCTCGCGAGGAGGCCATAGTCTCCCCGTAGAGTCCCGGAACCCAGTAAGGCACCGGGGGGGCGTCTGCGAGGAGGCTGAGAGGCTCACTGAGGGCCTCGCTGTCGCCCTGGAGGAAGCCCTCACAGGCCCACCGGTCCCACCGGTCCCACCGCCACCCCTGAGGCCCGGCCTGGCCCCCTCCGGCGCCTCTCGGCTACCTTTCCATCGGAAGAAGGACATGGCGGGGCCCGGGTCCGGGCGGAGGGCGCGGGGGGACTGTCGCGGAGAGGGCCCGGTTCCCCTCATTCAGCAGTTGGCCCGGACTTCCGGGTTCACAGGAGCCGCCGCACTAGCCCGAAATGAGACCCTTCTTCCGGGTGTCGGCCCCACCACCTCCTCGGGATTCCCAGGCAGCTCCGGCCGCCATATTATCAACAAACCACTCGCCCGGAGTTCCGGTCCTTCCCCGCGCTAGGCTTCACGGGAGGCCAGCCGCCGGCCCCGCCCCCTCCCGGGGGTGCAGGTCCGCGCCGCCCACGTGACCTTGTGCGCCTGTCACTCGTGACCTGGGTCCGGACGCCTCTCGGTCCCCCCGGCCCTAGCCCCCAGGGGAGCGCTGCAGACCCACTACTATGCAAAGTTACTATGCAAAACTACCGTCCTGGAGCTGGAGCCTCCTCGCCTAGAGCTGGGAAGGCGAAGTGCCTCAATTGCGGGGTGCCCATCCGGTGGGCGCATCGCAGTGTGCCTTTCTATAGCATAGAGGCAACACTGCTGAACCTTGCGCTTCGCGGTTTTGCTAAAAAGCGCTGGTTGGCTTACGCACCTTCACCTTGGATGCTCAGCCGCTGCTCTCCCTGGGCAGCAGACCGCTCTAGCGCTGTGTGCGAGGCGAACCAGACCCCTAATGGGGAATAGGCATACCTAACCTGCTTTAGGGGGCTCCCTCCATCATAATGATCTCCGGAGTGAAAAGGGAGAAGTAGGCTTCTTTTCCGAATGCGGTCCCCACGAATGCTTAGATTTGAAAGGGATAGCAACATAGAAGCATCTCCAGTGAATCATCTTTCAAATCTTGTTCGAATGCCATTTTCCTATGAATCTTCTGACCCTCCCTCTATCCTTTAGAGCAAAAAGAATCAAGCTTCCCCATGTGTAGTGTCGCTCACCACCTGATAAGGGCGCTCAGCCACTGGGTGAGTGATAATTATAGAGGCAGTTCTGGCCAGAGAAGGACCCAGAAAGGTAATAACAACTCAGTAAATGTTTGCTGGGTGCTTTAGATCAATGAAGTATTATCCTGGAACAGACCAGGAAACAGATCCATACAGGAGACAACTTGCCCAAGATTGGTCAATGTGTCTTTGTTAAAACTAAAAGCTAGGGTCTTTTTACTGTGTTCCTAGGGCAGGTTAATATACTGCCTGTTTTGTTTGGGGACATGTTTGCAAATGAATGAAAGGTGGTCAGAGCTAACACGCATTGGAAACGACACAGGCAGGTGCTATGCTATACCCTCCAGATTAGTAATAGTCATTAGACAGGGTTTTGGCATTCTCACTGGGCTGGGCCTAAGGAGGTCCTGAAGCTGAAATAAGGATCTTAATCCATGCTCTTATAGAATTAAATTTGCAAGTTTGCTGGCTCCCGCGGAAAAAGAATTTTCAGGATTCGTAAAAGGTACAGGAAGGGGTTTATTAGGCAGAAATTAAAAGTCAAACAGTGCAGCCCCTCAGGAGAGAGGCACTTATTTCCTGGAACAGGAAACATTTAGGCTTCTCATGAAAAGTGAAAACTCCAGGAAAAGGTGACCCACCCCCCATTCTACAAGTACAGGCCAGTTTTTTGTTTTGTTCAT